>NC_064639.1:111218715-111521745 GCF_023864345.2 Schistocerca serialis cubense | reverse complement strand
ATTTGGGTCTGGCAGGAGGCGTGCTAGGATAGCACAATCAGTTGCCATGACTACTGTGTCCGGATGGTTTGGTGGTCAGAGCATCTGCCTAGTAAGCAGAAGACCGGGGTTCGAATGCCAGTCCGGCAGAAATTTTCAACTTTCCCCATTGACTTCAATCAGTGCCCGCTCACATCAGTGTTTGTAATTCTTTTGCATCTTAATTAGATATGTGTTAATCAACACATATTTGGTGACTTTTATATTTAAATGACATAGCCATTCGTTCTGAACGGAAAACACGAAAAGATAACGACCGACACAAGACTTCAACCAGCAATTACGTCTAGAAAAGTAACGATTTTTTTCACCTTTGCATATCTTACACATCATGGAAATGCTCGTATAATGCCTACCATTGTTCAAAAATTTACGTTGGGGGGGGGGGGGGGGGGGGGGAATCGAACCCCGATCGCTCTCGTTGCAAGCGAGCATTTTACGACAGTCATGTCGAGCATCGACAAAATCGTCCGAGAATTGCTGAATTAAATACTCTCGGAAAATTTCGAAGTCAGTTTTCTCGAAATTTTTTTAGACTTGCATCGAAATGCTTTGCTCGATTGATATTTGAACCACAATCATAATAAATTTAAGAAATCCGATTAGCGTTTGATCTGCTTGTCAGTGCGCTGAATCCTTACAACTGACTGGCACGTAGTCGCCATTCCACTTCCATGACTTAACGCCATGTCCGCCACTTTAGCTGAGTGGTCAGCACGTCTGACTGCCGCCGGCCGGGCTGTCCGAGCGGTTCTAGGAGCTTCAGACTGGAACCGCGCGACCGCTACGGTCGCAGGTTCGAATCCTGCCTCGGGCATGGATGTGTGTGGTGTCCTTAGGTTGGTTAGGTTTAAGTAGTTCTAAGTTCTAGGGGACTGATGACCTCTGATGTTAAGTCCCATAGTGCTCAGAGCCATTTTTGAACGTCTAACTGCCACACAGCAGGTCAGGGTTCGATTCACGCCCGGATCGGATTCTCCGCTTGGGGGGGGGGGGGGGGGGGGGTTGGGTGTTGAGTTGTCCTCATCACTTCATCACCACCAACCCGACACGCAAGTCACCCAGTGTGGCATCAACTGAAAAGACTTGCACACGGCGGCCGAACTTCACCGTTTGGGGACTTCCGGCATACAATCATTTCATTTCACTTACGTCATCGTTGGAGGGTCAAATGATTGCCTAGTACCAGTTCTACACCAATTAGAAAGTCCTAGCGACCCCTGTGCACTAACATTTTGTCCGCTGAGCTCAGTTACTTCTCCTTGCTGGCAGTTTCCACACTACCGAGCCCCAGCAGCCGGGTTCAGGTATGCCTTATCTCTTCCGTGCACCTTGTGCGGCTGCACTATTCTGACGTCCGGCTGGGAGCGGGAGGCATTCTGCAGCTTTCGCCGTGACGCAACACCTGCAGCGCAACGAAAGGGTACGGGTTCGATCCGGGACGGCGTAGCGAGGCAGACAACTGGCGATGGGACAGATAGCTGTGCAGAGACCTGCAACCTGCAGCCTGCAGAAACAGGCAGGCCTGTCTGAGCGCAGTAGGGCATTACAGTCGCGTTACACACTGTAATGGATCTTTATTTACGTGACCATTACGGCACTCCAACCCCAGTTCTCGATACCAGTAATATCGTACTACTTTTCTGCGAAGTAACAGACATACGAGGTGCGGCTAGAAAAAAACCGGACTGATGCTGGAAAAAAAACATTTATTTACAATTATTTACAATTTCATGTTATCTCCTTCAATGTACTCTCCTCCTCGGTCTCTACACCGCTCCATACGAATTTTCCACCGTTCATAGCAATGCTGCAGATCATTTTCGGTAAGTCCATACATTACTTCCGTCGATTTTTCTTTTACTGCTTCAACAGTCTCAAATCTAGTTCCTTTCACAGCTGACTTGACTTTAGGGAAAAGAAAAAAGTCACAGGGGGCCAAATCAGGTGAGTTGGGTGGATAATCTAAGATGGGAATGTTGTGTTTTGCCAAAAACGTCTTCACTGACAACGCACTGTGAGCTGGGGCATTGTCTTGGTGAAGGATCCATGACTTTTTTCTCCACAAATCGTTCCGTTTTCTCCGTACTCGCTCACGTAGGGTAGCCAGGACGCTAATGTAGTAATGCTGATTCACTGTTTGTCCCTCTGGTACCCAATCAATGTGCACAATCCCTTTGATGTCAAAAAAAACAATCATCATTGCCTTGAATTTCGATTTTGACATTCGTGCTTTTTTTTGTCGTGGAGAACCAGGAGTTTTCCAATGCATCGATTGGCGTTTAGTTTCGGGATCGTAAGTAAAAAACCACGATTCATCGCAAGTAATAACTTTTTGTAAGAAGGTGGGATCACTTTCAATGTTTTCCAGGATGTCAGAACAAATCATTCTTCGGCGTTCCTTCTGTTCAATTGTGAGACACTTTGGAACCATTTTTGAACACACTTTGTTCATGTTGAAACTTTCATGAAGAATCTGCCTAACACTTTCCTTGTCAACTGCTGTTAACTCAGACACTGCTCTGATTGTTAAACGGCGATCTTGTCGAACAAGTTTACCGATTTTTTCAATGTTTGCATCAGTTTTTGCTGACAATGGTCTGCCAGTGCGAGTGTCATCACTGGTGTCTTCGCGGCCATCTTTAAATCGTTTAAACCACTCAAACACTTGTGTTCGCGATAAACAATCATCGCCGTACACTTGTTGTAACATTACAAACGTTTCACTTGCAGATTTTCCTAGTTTGAAACAAAATTTGATGTTAACACGCTGTTCTTTCTGTACACTCAACATTTTCCGACGCAAAGACAAAACGTCAACTACTTAAAACAGACGCCACGGGCAGACTGAGTGCAGGAGGCAGATGAAACTCGAGCAGTATGCGGAGCGAGAGTCACGTGACAGGCCACGCGACTTTCAGCCTTATTGCGTTCGTTTTATTGTTTCACCAGTACTAGTCCGGTTTTTTTCTAGCCACACCTCGTATTTTTGTGACAATATTCACATTTGGTTTTAATAATGTACAGGTACTCCGATGTATCGATATATTACAGTGATATGGTTCTTGTGTGCATTCATTTCTGTAAGACTGTCATAATCTTTAACTTACTTGTAACCGTTTTGGAGCGAATGCGTACAGAGCAGTCTTTGTTTCACTTTGCAGAAGTTAAGTTCTTATTTCGCTTTGTAAAAGAACAGTCAAGTCTTGTGTTTGGTTGAACTGGAAATTAAATATATGAAGATTGATACAAAACTGTTTTCTCGATGATGCGACAGTTAGGAAGAAGACCTGTGAATTTACAAGAAGTTTAATAAAAATGTGGATCGTGAACACTAAGTAAAAAATTATTTCTACCATACCATTGTTCTGATCTGGGATTGTTTGATCATTAAGAATTTCCTGAAAAACGCATTTGTTAGGTCTTCAAATATTGCTGAAATACAGATCTGAACCTTCTAGCAGTGAAAGTGGAATCACTCTAGAATCAACAAGATGAGCCATAACAACTTCGACGAAATCTACGTGGGAATCCATTCAAGATAAGTGCCAAAATTAATGACAATTTTACAGTGACTTCATTATTTCTATTCTGACGATACCATCCACAGTCAATACCTTTGTTGTTGCCCGATAAAGCGAACATATGCTCCGTGAGCAACATTATTAACCTGATTTCTAACCCACTTTGCAAGTGGTGGAATTGTTAGAACAGCTACCTGCGTCACATTTCGACACACATCCAAAGACGCACGACATCCGTTTCAACCAGTTCTATAAACTTTATAAACGTTGCAAAACCGATATTGTGACTGAGGACGATTACTTTGAAGTCGAAAACAGGTTCTCTGTTCCTATTTACTTTCTTTCTTTGTTTTACCATGCCTTTCAACTAATTAACAGACTCGGCTAAAGCAAACTATGTTTCATACACAAAAATTATCTCTCAATCACAATAACAAGGGAACCTCCCCATCGCACCCCCCTCAGATTTAGTTATAAGTTGGCACAGGGATAGTCCTTGAAAAACTGTACACAGATCAATCGAGAAAACAGGAAGAAGTTGTGTGGAACTATGAAAAAAATAAGCAAAATATACAAACTGAGTAGTCCATGCGCAAGGTAGGCAACATCAAGGAGCGTGTTAGCTTACGAGCGCCGTGGTCCCGTGGTTAGCCTGAGCAGGTGCGGAACGACAGGACCTGGGTTCAACTCTTCTCTCGAGTGAAAAGTTTAATTTTTTATTTTCAGATAATTATCAAAGTTCAGGCACTCACACATAATCAACTTCGCTCTCCAAAATTCCAGGACACATTCAGATTTGCTTGAACATATACAGGATTTGACGGTGTACGCACGGAAACATTTGAAAACGTAAAAAACGTATGTTTTGACAGAGCACAGGGAAAACTGTGCGACTGTGAAACTGTTGCATTCATTTTATGCAGTTTATGTGACAAACCCTTATGTTTTCATCACTTTTTTGGGAGTGATTATCACATCCACAAGAAAACCTAAATCGGGTAAGGTAGAAGAATCTTTTTACCCATTCGCCAAGTGTGCAAGTTAGGTGGGTCGACAACATATTCCTGTCATGTGACGCACATGCCGTCACCGGTGTCGTAAAGAATATATCAGACGAGTTTTCCTGTGGAGGAATCGGTTGACCTATGACCTTGCGATCAAATGTTTTCGGTTCCTATTGGAGAGGCACGTCCTTTCGTCTACTAATCGCACGGTTTTGCGGTGCGGTCGCAAACCACAGACACTAAACTTATTACGGTGAACAGAGACGTCAATGAATGAACGGACAGATCGTAACTTTGCGAAAATAAAGAAAGTAAAATTTTCGCTCAAGGGAGGACTCGAATCAAGGACCTTTCGTTCAGCAGTTGCTCACTCTAACCACGAGACCACGGCGCTCATCAGCGTACATTCTCCTTTATGTTGCATATCTTCCACATGGATTACTCAGTTTGTATATTTTGCTTATTTTTTCATAGTCCCACACAACTTCTTCCTGTTTTCTCGATTGATCTGTGTTCAGTTTTTCAAGGTCTATCCACTGTGTCAATTTATAACTAAATCTGAGGGGGGTGCAATGGGGAAGTTCCCTTGTAAGGTAACTTTTCTCCTACTTCTCTAATTGTACAGTATAACTGTGACCAAATATTCATGTTATTTGAAGAAATACAGCAACCAGACGCTTGTAATATGTCTTATAATTAAATTTTTATCGAGACATTTGAGTCTCATTCCTATCTACAATAAGAAGCTGAAGAAATGAATTAAAATTTGTGCGTCTCCTTGCTTAGAAGGTAGGAAAGCTAGGCATTACAGCAATGCAGAACAATGGCTATCATTTTTGCACAGACTTCCAAAAGATCAATGGACCACCCACACCTGGGGGACAGAATCTCTACATTACTTCCAATCCTGGGGTGCTACTCTAATGCTAGAGAGCCTCAGAAATATAGACGATCAAAGTGGGGAAAATAAGCTGACGATATGAATTGAAGTTTCTGTTGTGGAGGGCAATGCACTTCGGTAATCTGTGCAGCAATGTTAGCCCCAGTTCCGTGATGATGTAATGGCAAGCATTCCTGCCTAGCAAGCAAGGGGCTTGGGTTAGAATCCCAGCTGTGGCACAAATTTTAATTCATTTCTTCACCTTCCATCATTATCTTACTTTTAGTATAGCTCTATTTTTGCCAGCAGTTTCTTGTCTTTCTCTCATCTTCAAACGACTCAATACAATTCTAAATTGGTGAAAGCCTGAAACACGTCTTGGAACAAAAAATCTATATAAAATGTTTCTATTTGCTGTAGTTCTTCATATTATTCAGTCCACGGCCATGAGGCTGAACCACCATTACCATGGATGTATAAGAGTCAGATGAAAATGGGACAAAAGGGGGAAAAAGTAAGTAAACTGCTTACTATTTCACAAGCAATCGCCATATCTGTTAATACATTTATCCCACTGTGAGACAAGATGATCAAGACAATCATGGGGAAACATTTATAGTTCGTTACAAAAACTTAATTGTACCCAGGTGTGCGCCTCTTAGTCCGGCCACGAACGTCTTTCCTCAGCGCTCCAAAAATATGAAAATTGCATGGGGAGACATAGAGACTGTACGGAGGATGTGTAGGGGGTTCCCAGCGAAACTTCTGCACTGTAGGTGTCGAAACAACATTGGCTATACGTGGGCGGGCATTATCTTTCAACAGAAAGATGCTGTCCATCAACATTCCTGGCTGTTTGGATTTGATGACGTGCTATAATTTTAGCAAAGTGTCCACTAATTGAGATGCTGTGTTCCAGGAACCAGTGAGCAGAGGATGGGCGGAGGGCATCATTCCGTTGTAGGATAATGCCTCCTCATATGTTTCCAATATGGTTTCGCTGGGATGCTCTTACATGTCCTCCACACAGTACCGATCTCTCCCGATGCGATTTCCTTATTTTGGTGCCTTGAAGAAAGACATTAGTGGCTGTCGATTTGCTTCGGACGAAGAGGTGTACGTCTGGGTAAAGTCATGCTTCCGTACGCAATCGCAAGCATTTTTCCATGAAGACATTCGCCGTCTTGTCCCAGAGTGTTGTCTTTTAACAGTTATGGTGCTTTTGAAATAAGAAACAGTTTACTTACTTTTTTCATCTGCCTCGTTTTCATTCTAAACATTAAAATTAAATATCGACTTGCAGTGCGTATATCCACTGCGCCTCAAAGTCTTTTCGTCAAACGTCTTGGGGTGACAGATCACGTCATGGCGAACAACTTCTGTTGGAGAAATAATATTCACTGACGCTTCTCGGTGACGCCAGGCGTCGTTTTATTGAATTCGCTGGCCTTGGGGCGACTGGATTTCACCGAACTAGCAGGGTCCACTAAGCTGGTATGCTGCATCTGCATATTGCCTAACCTAGTAAACTGGTAGAGTGACTTTCGACAAGAAAAGCCCAAGAATGAGTGTCTCTAAGCGGAGAAAGATGTTTTAGAAGCTCGGCCTACCGTCTTTCACACGGAGCAGATGACTGGTAGGCAACACGCATTGCGTGCGAACACCGCGGAGTGCCTACACCAAGAAGCCTCTAAGGAGCGTAATTGACTGATCAAGACGCCTAACATTGTCACGAAGTGTCGGCGAACATTTTGCCTATAAAAAAATGTCGTTCCTCGTGACACGATCCATCACTCCTAGACATTAGTCGCAAAGACTGTGAAACACCTTCATAATGATTTGAAGAAGTTCGAAAAAATAACATTGTTTAGTTTTTAAGTGTGAAAAATTGTTAGGTACACCCCAATATCTGACGAAATCTTTTCTAGTCAGGCTACCTCCACAGAAGTAATTTAGCTTTGGCCAGAAACGAGAGCCTGATGACGTTCTCAAACTATCTCCACAATGTCTTTGAGAGAATCTTGATTCTTTAGGAATGACGTCGTTGCTAGATGATGACACGGTGGTCGGTCGGACCGCTTGGCCCTTCAAGAGCCAGAAAGACGAACTTTACCGTTATCTTACTGTTTCCCTTACAGCTTTCTTATCATGACAGCTTTCTTGTCATGACAAAGTGGTGTGTTCACCAAGATCACGGTTTATTTCTTTCTCCATTCTTGTCCAACCAGTTTAGTACGTTATCCATAATGATAGAGACGTCGAAGGTATGTTGAACTTAGCGCGCACAGAAGGAAGAGTCAGTATATACCGTATGATACTACATTTGCCCACATGTCGACGCTGCATTATGGTTAATGTTGTGACAGACGAGTAGGACGTCAGTTCCCTCAGCTCAGCGAGAACTACTAACGAAATGAGCCAGATAAGATTTAGCGCGCTTTTCAGTTTCTTATCCACTCCTTCTGCAGCTCCAAATGATGAGCGGTAGGCGAACCCAAATACGATTCAAACTCATAGAGACTTCGTGATTTTTAACCATCGTTAATGTGGACTTCTCATACTAACAATGACTCCAGCACACGTGATATCGATTATGTTGAACAGCAAACTCGTTTGTCACTTTATTGATACAGTAAAACGTACGTCAGTTTTTATTTAATGCATGACTTGAAATTTATTTTCCAATCTTTTTTCAACAAACACTTTGTTAGTGAGATATATTATAACGATAATAATTTTACATTTGTTTGACATTGAGATAATAATAATGTTTTTCACTCTTCTAAAACAGAATTTTTTGATATACGATGTTGTTGTTCAGCACCATCGATACGCTTGCAGTATTAGAGGTGCTGCGCATACGCGCAAGGTTTGCTTCCGCCCAAAGGCTAAGCGGTTGTGACGTTTATTTATCCTGTATGACACATCGATGATCTAGTTCAAAATGGTTCAAATGGCTCTGAGCACTACGGGACTTAACATCTGAGGTCATCAGTCCCCTAGAACTTAGAACTACTTAAACCTAACTAACCTAAGGACATCACACACATCCATGCCCGAGGCAGGATTCGAACCTGCGACCGTAGCGGTCACGCGGTTCCAGGCTGTAGCGCCTAGAACCGCTCGGCCACTCCGGCCAGCGATGATCTAGTATATGGTACGTAGTCTCACTTGCACAGTTCGATTATGTAAGCCGATTTCTGGTATTAAATTTGCGTATTAAAGGCATAATCTTACGTTTGCTCTTGTCCGAAACAGGCCGTTTGTTAAATTTTACTGTGGAAGTGAGGCAGTACGCCACCTGCTGTGTCTTGCCCCTTGCCATTGCTCATTGCCATCGTGATACTTATTACCAGTATTCATGGGCAATTCCCTTCTGTCAAGTGTTTCTTTCTCCAGGGGTAGCTTCTACGTTATCATAGTATAATACAAGAACGAGGGGGAGAAGAAAGAAAGAGCAATAACTCAATTTTAGCCCTACAATACAAGAGCAAGTACCCTCTGCCATGTGATAACCGGTAACTTTCATCCTTCATAGGCAAAATGTTTGAAAGTGAGAGGTTACACGTTTATGGCCTGGAATTACGAAAATCTTTTCGACATAAAATCATAGTATTATTTTATCACTAATGGCTATTCAAGAAATCACTAGTAAATAACGTACAAGTAATGCAACGCAAGTCAAGAAAGTTACTGTAGCGCCTCCTGTGACGGAAAATGTAAGTCATATTCTGTCTTTGACTATTAGTGAACATCAGATCAAGCAGAACTGCAAATTGCAACATTGTGCAGAAAACTGGCGTTATTCCACAACTCTCATATGGACACATGCTTCCTTCAAACGTCATCTTTGAAGGTAATATTATTACACCGCTGCTCTAAGGAAACTCAGTATATTTACGGACGCATACTGTGGCTCAAAACGATCGTTAGAAAAATCATCAGGATGTAAACATCAAAATACGAGAGTTGTTCAGATAGTAAAGGTAACATGTCACCTGCGAGAAAATATTCATTCAGGAAATCAAGGAAGTACACCAGGTTAGTGAGGCACTGGCAGATATTACTTATCCACACGGCCATCACTGTTGTCTACCGGAAAATCGTTCTGCCGAAACCGGCATAAAAAACAGTCATGTTTCAAACCTAAGAGCTACTCAACGGCAGCCTCCTCAATTTAGGCGTCGGCTCTGAAGTGGTGAGCGGCCAGGCGCTTCTTTACCGGTCAGAAGACATGAAAATCGTTTGCTAGGAGACCTGTGCTAACTCCCTTGGGCGGTGGTTCGAGCTGTATTGCTTTCCAATACGTTACATACAAAATGCCGGACCAAACCATGCGTATCCGAAACCGTATGCGGTCGTACATTGCCATGCAACAGCACGGCACATTTCGAAAGCAGTCCCGGTCATTTCCTCCGAATCGCCTTGCGTAACCATTCCAACGTGGAACAATAACCGGCAGCAGCCGCGGTCTCTCTGCGTGTGAGGAAATCAATCAGCGGCTCTCCCTGTGGGACCCAATAGCCTGTGACCGTAGTTTTCTTCGCCGATACCGTTGTTTTAAACTTCTAACGGGGATTAAACAGGGGTGTCTCGATAACAGTGATGGACCTATGTTTCGTCCCCTTTGAAGATACGGTGCGGGGATGTAACAACCTCCACTTGATAACGCATTATGTGCAGGAGAGACAGTCTCATTTACTTAGCTTGACAGTTGCCGCCATACTCAAAGAGAATACGTTTTCCAGTAGGCAGTTGAGTTGTACACGATTTGTACTACACTTCCAATACTGGGTTCACGTGCAATCAGTCTAGCATGAATGCGACAAGCAACATGAATCAACCTCTCAGCGCGGCATACTATGTCATCTGTGGTGGACGTGCTTTGCCAGCACTTCAATTACTGACGATATACCCGGATTTTGAAGAGCAATGTCATTGCTGTGACACACAAAATTCTGTCATCCCCTTCTTTCGTCGTTTCGCCCCCTCCCCCTCCCCGCCCCCCTTATTGGGGACAGGTGGGCTGTCAACAGTATAATGAACCCGTTCTTCAAGCAAGCGATTTATACGTAACACAAGAACAACAAATTTGCAAAAGGATAAGTTAGGGATTATCAATTAATTAATAATATTCCGCCCACAGTACCAATTTTATTTTCTAATTGCAGTTCAACGCATTTCGGATGTATAACCTTATTTTCAAGGACTGTGCGGATGTACTGGGAGTTACATTTCTTTCAGTTCTACACCTAA
The DNA here is from genome assembly GCF_023864345.2 of Schistocerca serialis cubense. Classification (NCBI taxonomy): domain Eukaryota; kingdom Metazoa; phylum Arthropoda; class Insecta; order Orthoptera; family Acrididae; genus Schistocerca; species Schistocerca serialis. The sequence goes on along the minus strand of NC_064639.1, from coordinate 111,511,042 downwards.
CAGTGACAGGAGGACACAGTTGTTAGATAAAAAGGAGATAAAATATAGTCCAGGGGGGGAGGGGGGGGGGGGAGGGTTAATGAGATAAAGCTAGAGAAACTAGACGGAAGTCTAGTAGCATATTACCTGCGTTTGAGCACATGACTTGTCTTCTGCGTTGGTGAAAAACTTCCGTATTTACATTTACTTTTTGAAACTGTTTAACACGTTCATTACATGACTCAAACGGTGCATATTAACCTACGTTACAGAGATGTGATGGAGTAGTAGATTTACTGTTATTTCCATTTACATAATTGAGGAAATAAAATTATAAATTGTAAATTTACTTAGAGCAGTGACCGTTAACAGTTTTACTTTTACACGTAAAAGTAAATAACAGTAAATCTGCCGGCCGCGCTGGTCTAGCGGTTCTAGGCGCTCAGTCCGAAACCGCGCGACTGCTACGGTCGCAGATTCGAATCCTGCCTCGGGCATGGATGTGTGTGATGTCCTTAGGTTAGTTAGGTTTAAGTAGTTCTAAGTTCTAGGGGACTGATAACCACAGCTGTTAAGTCCCATAGTGCTCAGAGCCATTTGAACCATCTAATACTCCATCACATCATTGTAACATAGGTTAATATGCACCTTCTGAATCATGTAGTTCTGTAATAAACATATTAAATAGTTTCAGAATCCACGTGCAAATGTGGAAGTCATGTGGTCAGTCGCAGGTAATATGTAACTAGACTTTATTGCTCTTATTTCGTTAGTTTTATCTCATTAATACAACCTGTGGCATACTTTACCTCGTTAAATCTAACAACTGTGTCGTTCTGTCTCTGTAGATGAACAAGTGAAGCAGATGTGACGTCCAGTATAGCCATACAGTTCTTGAAAATGAAACTGTAGCTCCGAACTGCGTGAGTGACGACGGGATATTGTTTATAAATAATCCCTAAACTAGAAGTTTCAGTCAATGACAGCCCACTACTTAATGGCTATTAATAACATTGTAAAAGTACAATTTTGAAGGCTTTTTTCGTACAAAAGAAACTTAATTTTCTTTGCTTTAACAAAGTTAAAACAACAAAGAATGTATAAAAGGCAAAATAAAAACAGAAAGAATAGATTTAAACATGTTGTAGATTCGGTGAACTAAAAAGTGGAGAACTGTACGTTCAGTAATAATTGAAGAGCTTTCCTGGGAAACAATGGTATTTTGTTATAGGGGAGAAAGTTATTTTTTAGTAGGGTAGGAGAGTGTTGGTATTAGAGGTCTCATGAAGCGATGGAAAAGGTGTTGGAGTGTGTGTGGGAAGATAGGAAGGGAGGAGTGGTTTGGGATGTGATTACGAGGAAAGATGGGGAAAGATGGAGAGGGAAGCCGTGACCAACTGGGATAGCGGAGTGGAATTATAGTTGGAATATTGAAAGGATTTCAGTGTCTGGAAGACGGAGAAGGCAGAAATTTCGTTCCAAGAGAATGAGGAGCGTGAGTAAGTGTAGGGTTCGTATAATGTTTCGGTACAGACTCAGCAGCGTCGAATTTGCGGGTCGTGTAGGTTGTTCGTACATGTTCAATGTGAGTGAGGAGAGACAGAAATTTGACGAGGTGGTAACAGATGTGGGGAAAGATAAACGTATGCGGAAATCAAGGCGAAATGGAAAGGGTTGAAAGAATTGGACGTTATTTGTAAAACTTTGGTGGAACTCTTGTATCTGGACATGGAATTTAATTCACACAAGGTATTTAAACACCTGAGAGGGATATCTACTGAATCATCCTCGTGCAACTCGTGCAAGAGTGGTTTAGAAAGTAGTGATGTTTCGGGTAGAAAAAAGAAGTGAACGGTAAGGTACCAGGAGGATATAACCGTAGGTAGCTCGTGACCATCTAGCGTGTCTACGAAAGGCTAATTGCAGTTAGTTGCATCTCTGCGAGTTGTATAGAGGAAAGAAGATGTTGCCTTTCTCCGATCAGCCAGCGCCGCCTGAAAGTGGCGCCAGAGCTGTTAGCAGAGGTCTTCTCTCGAGACCCTGCACTTTCTCCCGCGCGGGCACGACTGCCATCTTGGGCCGCACCTGCTAATCCAGAGGCGGTCTTACGCAAGCCGATAGACACGCGCCACGGCCGGTTAGCGGCGTTCAGGGAGAGCGCGCGAGGCGCTGGGCAGCCTAGGTATCCACAGACCGAGTTCCCTCTGCCTGCTGCAAGCGTTCCGTTGCAGCCTAGCAGGTTCCACTGAACACTCACTAGCGTCGTCGACAAGTACTGTTCATTTCTTTATTGGAATGTGTGCTGGAAGCGAATCAATTGCCGCTTCTAAGCCGACTGCGTACAAAAATGTAAAAGCTTACTTTAACGTATGAGTTTTCGCATTTTTTTTTTTAAAAAAAAGGATGGTGCGTTGAAGATGGATGATATACAGTGATGAGCCAAAACATTATGACCACATGCTTAATAGCTAAATTAGGGGCGGATGGCTTGTGGGTGCCAATCTGGCGCCTGGCAGCGTCCCAGACGTGTTCCAATGAGTTCAGATCAGGCGAATTTGGTGGCCATGAGCTGAACTTGAGTGCAGTATTATGATTCTAAAACCACTCTAGAGCGGTCCTGGCCTTGCGTCATGGACAGTTGTTCCGCTGGAAGACTTCATCGCTATCTGGAAAGCTTAAAGGAATGCACATAGACCGCAGTAATGTTCGCGTAGTCCAAAGCTGTCGTTCTGCTTCCGATTACTGACAGACGTCGCATGTACGAGTTGTGCGCGAAAAGTAATGAGACTGACAAGAAAGCGAGCAACCCGGAAACGCTGTTTTGTTCTACTTATCTAGACCGGTGTGTTCGTGCCTTCCAGATGCTCCGTCCGAGTTTCAGCTCCGTACAGCCACCACGTGATTTTTGAGAGCGGCATCAATGGAGTTGTGTTTTTGTTGTGTGTTACGAAAATGGAATCGCGGAATTTAGAGCAACGCTACGCAATCAAGTTTCGTATTAAATTTGGGGAATCCTGCGAATGTGACCTCTGAAAAGTTGAAACAGGCCAATGGGGAACATTCCTTATCAAGAGCACAAGTCCTTCGCTGGCACAAATAATTTGTGTAAGACCGAGAACACTTTGAAGTTTAACCTGCCCCCGTCAGCCTCAAAAAACGACGAACACATGGAACATGTGCGTGATTTTGTGACATCAGATCGACGTTTAACATAAATATGACCTGCTGAACATAAATACTTTCATCGTACATCAAATTTTGAACGAAGTTTTGGTCATGCGCAAGGTTTACGCCAAACTTCACAAATTAACGGAAGTACAACCGAAAAAACGTGTGCGATGAACCTGAGAGGGCTGCCAATAATCGCGAATGATTCAGCCATGTGATCACAGGTGATGAATCCTAGACTTTTTAGTACGATCTTGAGACAAAGCGGCGAACTGGAAAGAGGCGCACTGAGACACTTCCTCGACCGAAAATAAGCTGGAATGAGGGAATCAAAGATCAAAACAATGCCGACAGTAGGGATATAGTGCATAAGGAATTTGTTTCAGCAGAACCAACCGCCAACCATGTATTTTACAAAGATGTTCTTGAAAGATTCATGAAAAGGGTGAATTGATAGAGATCGGGCATTGCATACAAGTGGATGCTGCATCATGTCGGACGGCCAATTCCATCAAGGAACTTTTAACGTCAAAAGGTATTCCCGTACTCCTTAGCCTCCCTATCCACATGATCTGAATTCTCGTGATTTTTTTTCTTTTCCCGAAATTAGAAAAAATTCAAAATAACGTGACCAAAATGTTAAAAGGCTTACCAGTTGAAGCCTTTCAGTGCTGTACCAAGATTAGGAAGGACGACTCTGTCAAGGTATAGCTGCCGAAGATAACTACTTTGTACGGGACAATATTGTTGCGGGAAAAAAAAATCGGTAGACTGAAAATTACTTTTGGATGCAGCGTATCAGGAAACCATTAACCATCTGGTGTAACATGAAACGTGATTCATCCGACCAGACGACACGTTTCCATTGATTCAATGTCCAATCTGGATGATGGCATGCCCACTGCAGTCGTACTTGACGACGTCGCTGAACCAACCTGACAACATGTTGCGAAACCCCATATCCAGTACTGTACACCGAACGATGCACTACGAAACACTTGCGCCTGCATCGGCATTGTACTCTGTCGTCAAATCCGTAACGGAACGCGACCTGTTCTGCTCCACACAGCGGGTAAGGCTCCGACTTCTGTGTTCTGTGACGAGGCGTGGACATTCAACACTTTGTCGCCTGTTAGTGGTTTCACTGTCTATCAACCACTTATCATAGACGGTCAAGACAGTAGCAACCGAACAGCCGACCAGCTTCTTGGTTTCAGAGAAGCTCGTTTTCAGGCACCGGACCACAGTAATCTGCCCTTTGTCAAAGTCGCTTATACCAGTCGATTACCCCACTTGTAGCCCCATTCGTCTCTGCTCCGCTTACGACTTCCCTTATCACGTGACGGGCACACAACTCCACTAGGCCGCATTCGATCTAGCGGTGGGCACTGGTCATAATACTCTGGCTCATGAGTGTATGTCTGTATGTACGTACACTACGTGATCAAAAGTATCCTGACAGCCCCAAAAACATACGTTCTTTATATTAGGTGCAGTGTGCTGCCACCTACTGCCAGGCACTCCATATCAGTGATCTCAGTTGCCGTTAGACATCGTGAGAGGGCAGAATGGGGTGGTCCGCGGAACTCACGGACTTCTAACGTCGTCAGATGATTGGGTGTCACTTGTGTCATACGCGAGATTTCCACACGCCTAAACATCCCTAGGTCCTCTGTTTCCGATGTGACGGTCAAGTGGTAACGTGACTAGATACGTACAGCACAGAGGCGTACAGGCCGACCTCGTCTGTTGACTGACACAGACCGCTGACAGTTGAAGAGGGTCGTAATGTGTAAGAGGCAGACATCTATCCAGACCATCACACAGGAATTCCAAATTGCATCAGGATGCACTGCAAGTATTATGACAGTTAGGCGGGAGGTGAGAAAACTTAGATTTCATGGTCGAGCGTCTGCTCGTAAGCCACACATCACGTCGGTAAATGCGAAACGACGCCTCGCTTTGTGTAAGGAGCGTAAACATTGGCCGATTTAACAGTGCAAAAACGTTGTGTGGATTAATGAATCACGGTACACAATGTGGCGATCCGATGGCAGGGTGTGGGTATGGCGAATGCCCAGTGAACGTCATCCGCCAGCGTGTGTAGGACCAATAGTAAAATTCGGAGGCGGTGGTGTTATGGTGTGGTCGTATTTTTCATGGAGGGGGCTTGTACCCCTTGTTGTTTTGTGTAGTACTATCACAACACAGGCCTTTATTGAAGTTTTAAGCACCTTTTTGCTTCCCACTACAGAAGAGCAACTCGGAGATGGCGTCTGCATCTTTCAACACGATCGAGCACCTGTTCATAATGTAAGGCCTGTGGCGGGGTGGTTACACGACAGTAACATCACTGTAATGGACTGGCCTGCACAGTATCCTTACCTGAATCCTATAGAACACCATTGAGATGTTTTGGAATGCCGACTTCGTACTAGGCCTCACCGACCGACATCGATACCTCTCCTCAGTGCAGCACTCGTGAAGAACGGACTGCCATCCCCCAAGAAACCTTCCAGCACCTGATTGAACGTGAGCCTGCGAGAGTGGAAGCTGTCGTAAAGGCTAAGGGTGGGCCAACACCATATTGAATTCCAGCAAACCGATGGAGGGCCCCACGAAGTCATTTTGCAGCCAGATGTCCGAATACTTTTGATCATGTAGTGGATGTGCATGTGGAGGTACGTGTACGTACATATGTATGTATGTATGTATGTACGTACGTACGCATATATGCAACGCAAAGCGTTACAGTATTAAAATTATTAATCTTACGATATTAAGTTATTATCTGCACGTTTCCAGCGAATACCGCGAACATCGTTATTGGATTGCAGCGTATTTTCGATTGTCGTTTGGGATCAACAGAGTAGCATGTGACGATTAATATTTCACATTTGGCCGGTGTCGAGGTTAACATTTTGAAATCTTAAACATGGCTGCTTTTCAGTAACTGCATAAATTTGGAGAGGTTGAAAAAAATCAGCCAACCAGTTGCAAAAAAAAGTTTTATTTAGCCCTTGACCTAGGTTTCGATATTTTTTTGAAGAAGACATTTTTATAACTAAAACCTAGGTCAAGGGAAACCATTTGTTTGCAACTGGTTGTCTGATTTTTTCAGCCTCTTCAAATATAACTTTTTAATCAGTTTGTGAGAGAATGAGGTAACTGCATCGCATATATGCCTGCCTAGAAGTGGCTTTGAGCACTATGGGACTCAACTTCTGAGGTCATCAGTCCCCTAGATTTTAGAACTACTTAAACCTAACTAACCTAAGGACATCACACACATCTATGCCCGAAGCAGGATTCGAACCTGCCAACGTAGCGGTCGCGTGGTTCCAGACTGTTGCGCCTAGAACCGCTCGGCCACTCTGGCCGGCTGCCTAGAAGTAATGTTATGGAAAAATGCTACGAATTTATGCACCAACATAAGTTTAAACACAACGGATACACATAAGAGACACTTTAGTGATCAGTAATATATTTTCGTTGACTTCGTTTGAAATGAGATCATGCTTAATTATTTTTAAAGTAAAATGTGTGGATGAAGTACGACATGTTGAGGCAGTGGAATGGAAAGGAGAGAAAAGGGGTATATGGGAAAGCACTAACCAGAAGAAGTCAGCGGGAAATTTTCTAAGACATACTGAGCTAATTTGCTTGGCAGTGGGAAGGGGAGGGAGACCAAAAATTAATGTGTAGAATAGATTATCGAGGATGGTGATTGCTGGGAACTTGCAGAGATGTGAAGATGGGAAGAGATGACGAAAGAAAATAATGTTTTCGAAAAACTGTTCAATACACCAATCCTACAGCTACACACGCTCCACATCCTGTGACAAGAGTAATTTAAATGATAAAAAACACGCGAGTGCACAATAATCTACAGTGACAGACAGGTAAGGGACCAGAAGGTAAGCGAAATCCCATGCAACAATTAATGGTGGAATACTACTTCCTGTGTTCAGTAAACTCAACTACAGAAAATTTGTGGTTCTTTTTATACACATGTAGCTCATGCAGAGAATGGGAAACTTAGAATTTTGTACTGTGTACGGCCGTTTGTGTGTGTGTGTGTGTGTGTGTGTGTGTGTGTGTGTGTGTGTGTGTGAGAGAGAGAGAGAGAGAGAGAGAGAGAGAGAGAGAGAGAGAGCAGAGGAAGATAGAGAGAGGGGCTAGCGAAATTCCATTGCTGCTTGTCCGAGAAGGCTAATGCGCTCTCCAGAATGAATTACTTTCCTGTGTCCTACATTTACGGAATCTCTCTTTCTGTTAGATTCGTTATGACAGCAAAACTGGAGCACTCAATAGCGACGATATGGATTTGCAGAAGCATACAGGAACTTGCATCTTTCTCCAAAGCACATTCCTCATTGTAGCATTAGCTGTTGTCTGTAATCCTCAAGCATGGTGTGTGGCGGAGGGTACTTAGTGTGCCATTGACATTTCGCTCCTTCTGCCGCCGCCCCTCCCTCCCATTCCTTCACCACTGTTCCAGGCGCGAATACTCCGTAACAAGAACGATTGCTGGAGAGCACCCGACTCTAACTTCACCTTCATGTATTTTTTCGTGAAATATAAGTAGGAAGAAGCAAGATATAATTCGAAACTTCTAGGAAAGCACGCTCTGGAAATTTTAATAGTAAACCACACCGTAATGTAGAAAGCCTCTATTTAACGTCTGCCACTCGAGTTGTTTGAGCACCTCTGTGACGCCTCCGCACGTACTATGAGAACCTATGGCGAAAGCTGCAGCTCTTCTTTGGAAGTTCCCTATTTCCTATACGAATTTAATCTGATACTCTCTCAGAAAATAAGGAAATTTTGTTTTAAGTTCCTATGGGACCAAACCATTGAGGTCATCTGTCCCTAGGCTTACACACTACTTAATCTAACTTAAACTAACTTACGCTACAGAGACAACACACACACCCATTGCCCGAGGGAGGACTCGAACCTCAGACGAGGGCGGAAGGGGGGGGGGGGGGGGGGGGGGAGCCGCGAGAACCGTGGCTACCGCTCGGCTACCTCACGCGTTCCCGTTACTCGTTCAGATTGACGAACAATATTCAAGTATTAGTTGAACAAGTGATATGGAAAATATCACCTTCACGGCTGGACTACACTTCCTGTGGATTCTTCTAACGAATCTGTCTGGCATCTGGCTACCTACGAGTCGTTACATTTTAATTCGCTCCCAGATATTTAATGGAGTGGATCCCTTCCACTGACTGTTCTGCAACGGAATAATCGTATAATAACGGTTCTTCCAGTCGGTATACGCTCTGTATGTTAGCCCTATGTCTGTTTATCTTGAGGGTCAACAAGCAATCCCTGCACCAGGTGTCGACCTTCTGCAGCCCTTCCTGCACTTTGATACAATTTTTTAGTGTTGCAATTTCTATCATAGAGATTCCTAAGTTATTCACTAGGACATTTATACAGGGTAATTCAGTTGTCGCTACCTATGGGTTTTATGCAACCCGCGATGGCATCGAATACCATGAGCAAGATCTTCGTATTCTCTCCCCGCTACACACAAACTATTAGTCCTACAGAAAAAAATGAATGGGACCTTTTTGTAAAAAATTTAATTTATTTCAATTTTGTACTGGGTTATGTTTCTGCTAGAAGCCGTAATTTGCGAATTATTGAAGAGAAACGTACAAAAATAACCTTCAGAAGCGTTTTTCTTGAAGAATTCGAAAACAGTGGCTTCAAGTGAAAATGCATCGTAGTTCAAAATTTGGCTTTGTTAAATTTACTACAGGAAACTCCCATTTATTTCTTATGCAGGACTGATAGTTTTACGTAGTGAGTGCGAGATTACAAAAATCTCGGCTGTGGTTTTTGAAGGCACTGCGGGTTGCATAAAATCCACTGGTAGGGGCATCTGAACCATCCAGTATACATGATGTCTCCCCTAAGAGTCGTAACGCGCATTTTCTCTGATGTTTTGGCACATATTTTCAGTTTCGTTTTTGCAAAAACTAAATGGAGTCAGCCCAAACAAACACTAATTTCCACATATTTCATGCTACATGCAGCATAGGAGGAAAGCATTGGTTGTTTCCCACTCCAAAGTAAACGATTTTTAAACCGAAATTTTACTTGCCGATTTGATACAGCGGTTCCTAATTAGGCCAGTGCGATATTCGTTTTATCGACATGTATTGGCTTGGCCAGGAATACACGAAGAATAACCAGTGCTCTTGCGCTGAGTGCTACCGTCTTGCAGAAGCGCTGCTCAGTCTCTGCTGCAGTATTGGTTATTCTTCGAGTTTTCCTGTCCCTGTCAATACATGTCGATAAAACGAATATCGCACTGGACTAATTTGGAACCGCTCTATCGAACGTGCACGTACATTTCCGATTTAAGAATCATTTGGTTTGTAGCGAGAAACAAAGCGACGCTTTCCGTCGGAAATAGGCGTCGCATGAGAGACGTGGTGAGCTACATTTGTTTGGTCTGACTCATTCTTCACAATGTAAAAACTAAATTGCAAGTATCTACTGAAACATAGGAGAAAGTGCGCCTGACGATGCATAGGAGAAGCACCCGGTATTTTGTAAACAGTTATATACTACTGCACACACCTGAAGTTACTTTTACATCTGAATATTTCTCGCGTTATGAATGAGATGCTGTATTCTGTGTCGACGTATATGCTGATATAAAGCAAAATTAGTTTAACCATCTGTACTACACTTTCGCCACATTGATACACAAGCTAGCACTAAATGAGCTATGAGTAGAAACTAATGGCTCATATACTTTCAAGCAATGATCAAGTTCCTAGTGGTCGCAGCGTGTAATTCATTACTTCTACGGAAAAAAAATTATAACGCCGCTGAGTTGTGCTCACTCGCCCTGCGCGTTAGAGAGAGCGCGCGGACGGGTGCCTGCTAACACGTACTTTCCCAGAGGATGTGTAGTGTCAAGGGTAGCACCTCGTACTACACGTTGGCCGCGTTACTCTGAGTGAAACCCCACGCGAAGCCGTCAGTTCGCCTAGTTCCGAGCGAAGACGGAGTGTATCCGTTAGGTGCGCCGGCAGCCGGATGGAGATCCGTATCGTGTCCCCAGCCGCTTGCTTCTGGCCTTCGAGCATTTCAGAACTACCTGGCGGCGTCCAGCAGTCCTAGCGGCGGAACGGGATGCACAGCGAGGCTGTTCTTCAGCTATTCCAAATCGACCAACCACGCCGTGGCAAAAGTATTCTCAGTCTCCCCCAAAAATGCTAGTCAAGAGACACACTGAGTTTGTTTTACACAGGCGCTCGGCACCGTCGACAACATTTCGGAAGCTACTCAGAGATAGTTTCAAAGCGACCCACTGTCTCCGATGGCTAGTTGCAGATCAATTGCATTCCATAAAACATACCCGCAATTGCGAATATGAGTAACCATCGGCTGTGTATTTGAATGACGAGAGTGAGAATTTGTGCCGGACCGGGGGTCGAAGGCGGATTTCACGCCTTACCAGTCGCCTTAACCGCTTCGGCTATCCGTGCACGAATCACGGCCAGACCCAAAGTGTCGGAACCTGCACTTGTACATTACGTGTATTCCCGTCCAGGAAGGACATATTAATTGAGAGTCGAGGGCCTCGTATTGACGATTAATAAATAAATAGTAGTGCCTGCGTTATTAAGAAGTACCATACAATGTTCCTTCGGACGTGCATGCATGTCCAAAGGAACATTGCATCGTATTTATTAATAATAGAAGCAATGCTGCTTCGTAATCGCATTTCGTCTGATTTCTTACCCCCACGAATCTTTGTATCTGTAACGCATTGAATGAATTTATCTGCACAAGTTTCCAAACGTCGACGGCATGCACTGAATGTCTTCTTCGGGAAAAAGCAAATCAGTTCACACACAGTACTGGTTGTTACGAGAAATCTCCTGGTCGTGGCATCTCACACCTTGGAGATCAGCATAGACAATCAACGTCTTGCCTCATCATGGTAACTACATCCTTTGGGGTTGCGTAACGTCACGTATTTATGACGACAAACCGCGAACAAATACTGAGTTTAAACATCAAATTGAGAGAGTCATTGCAGAAAAAGATCAAAGAATTCGTGAGAATGTCATTTAAAGTTTGTAAAAATGTCAGACTTTGTCAGCCGTTTTCCACGCTGAACTATATTGCATACTTTTGAGTTAAAAACAAAAACATTTCAACTTCAGAAGTATCTAATTTGTTGAATTCAAAAACAGTGCATTTTCATTGGGACCCCCTTTATTATAGGATATAAAAATGGTGGAATAGGCAGCTACGTGAACGCCCAATAGGACAGTTTATTGAGATAGTAATAATCCGTTATTTGCGAGAGAAGTGGCGTCCTTTCTTGCTAGCACCGAAACCATTCGTACTGATCATCTTCGCAGATGAACTGTGCAAATTTGTGAGCGTTCTCTCTGGGAAAAAGAACCTCACAAAATATTCTAATTTAATGAGTGTCGCCGGCCTGAATGGCCGTGCGGTTGTAGGCGCTACAGTCTGGAACCGAGCGACCGCAACGTTCGCAGGTACGAATCCTGCCTCGGGCATGGATGTGTGTGATGTCCTTAGGTTTGTTAGGTTTAATTAGTTCTAAGTTCTAGGCGATTGATGACCTCAGAAGTTAAGTCGCATAGTGCTCAAAACCATTTGAACCATTTTTTAATGAGTGTCGAAATTTCGTGACAGATTAAAAACTGAATGGTGTATCGAGACTCGAATGTAGAACATTACTTTTAGCGGTCAGTTATCAGACACTAAGGTGATCAATCGCGAAATGCTAGGTTACGAGTCTGACTCCCGGCCAGTACATTGTTTTAACCTTCCAGAGCGTTCAAAACAGATTACACTCCCTGCTAGTGCCGAAGACACATGGACAGTTTACAATTATTAAAATGTAAGACGTACAAAGAAAATCCAGTCGACCAGCGCAAAATAACGCGGGAAATTTAAATAACTGTAACATCGCCGTTCCGAAAGCTTGCGTTTTAAGACTGCCAATTTAATCACTCCACATTTTTGGACGTATGCAACGCCACATGTGTGAAAAACTGGATCACTGTTTGAGATATCATTTTGCTGGAATAGACCCTATGCTATTTGGAAACGATATTGCATAAGAATGGCTTCTATTGCCTTTAGCAAAACCGTATTCGTAAAGCAGAAGAAACTATGTTGTATAGCAGATGGCGGTGATTCGTTAGCGTTTTAAAAATATCACTTTCTGATTTCTTTCACTTCAGTATTGAGAAATAGAAGGATAGTCAATGAAGTTTGATTTAATAACCAGTCTCATCAAACTCATTGTGCTGTAAGTAAATTACAGACCAGTTTGGAATGTCCAGTGCTAGATACAAAACGTCCATTGAACCACGGCTGCCGTGTCTGTTTTATGGAACCCATACGCATGAATAGCGTTTTCCGAACAACGTTAAGTATAGATTATAAATTGGAAAGACCTTGTTTTTATAAAAACATATTTGAAGCTGCGTCACTGCATAAATGACCCTTTTTATTCTCGTGAACTTGACCCTTCACTAGATTCTGAAAAGATAGAGAGTTAAATTATGTACCCTTTCGATGTTGCACAATCGTCAGAGTAGCATCGTATTCAGCCGTTTGAGTGTGACCTCTGAATGGCGCAACGTTCTATAATCTTATCTCTCGTTTGAAAAGATCACTTGACGCAGTTTTGATCCAGATGGTTGTTCAACGAGTGGTGGAACTCGGAAAAGTTGTCTACAGTCTCCTATAGTCTTAACACGGTAGATGAAACAAATGGAGAATAATAATCACGACATGGAAATGGAATCAAAAGCCCAAAACAACTAGTACCGCCTGCGGTGTAGAGATAAGTTGGAAACTGATGGTTCTCTGCAGCCGGAAGAAATGAATGCGTTCCGAAAGCAAAACTGTCGTATAAAGTTTTGAGTGGCATTACGTTAAGTTCCCAGAGATTGGTGCAACAAAAACTAAAATGTCTGAAAGCAAAGGCTAATGATGAAAATTAAGGAAAAAGTGGAAAATAACAAAAACTAGCAACTGTTACACCCGACGTCCTCAATTATTAGTTGGATATATTCCAATCTCTATCTGCCCCTGCAGAGAGTACTCCCTCTACAAAAATGGTTCAAATGGCTCTGAGCACTATGGGACTCAACTGCTGTGGTCATAAGTCCCCTAGAACTTAGAACTACTTAAACCTAACTAACCTAAGGACATCACACACATCCATGCCCGAGGCAGGATTCGAACCTGCGACCGTAGCGGTCGCGCGGTTCCAGACTATAGCGCCTAGAACCACTCGGCCACTCCTACCGGCTTTGTCAATATGATCGTCTACGATTCTGGGGAGTACATTCTGATTACTTATCTTAACGGTCAACTTTTTTTTTTGTTACACCAACTCGATGTGAACCACATGCAACCCATTCATAAATCTGCATTGTGTAGTGCGAATTCTGATACTGTACGTCTCAAGCATATTAGTATGAAAGCTGCTGCTGTTAGTGTAATAAGGCAGGAACTTTGAAAGGTCAGCACGTCTTAAGTACCGTGATGAGACGATAGTTTATCTCGACGACAGGACAAAAATTTAATATGTCGCTAGTAAGACGGATGAAGCAGCTGAGACGTAGAAAGTTAGAAAGTATCTACCGTGTCGTGTGGAAATCAGTCTACGTATAATTCTACGCGACGTGGAGAAATTTTTGTTTCATTAAGACGCGGTAAGGCACGGTTGTTTGCACGCGACGTGGTTATGTAAAGAGCCTGGAAGCTTGACTGGCAAACACAAGAGGAGGAAAGCCGCCGGTACTTCCTCTCCACAGCGGAGAAACAATCGGCAGCCGAATCTCCCGTGCCGCATGTTAACGAGGAGGCAGCCCTTGAACTCAATAGCCCGTGGAAACAGGCTATAAACAAGCATATTCTCCACAAAAAATATATATTACCCAAATATAATTCATCTCAACTCCTTGAAGTAACTTTTCTAAACATGATCTTTAGCCTTACTGTGACGAGAAGGAAAAAGAGCTATCTTCGTACACCACTGTAATGATTGAAATAAAAACTGATTTCTTAATCTCACGTAAATATTTAGTTTACCTTACTGTAGACAATATAGTACTAACTTGCACTAATATTCCCGCTTCAGCCCCTATAGTTTCATGAAGTTCCGATAGGTAGCGGTGCTATACGTAGCCTTCAAAATGGCGCCCGTAACGCAGGTGCGTTCCAAGCAGAGAGATGCCATTGAGTTTTTATTGGAGGAAAACCACTACATCGCAAATATTTATAGGGCCTTGCAGAATATCTACGGACACCTGGAGGTAAACAAAAGCACGAGGAGTCGTTGGACGAGGCGTCTATCTTCGTAACAATGTCGGGCAAACCTGTCCTATCTCCTGCGTGCCGGCCGGCCGCCATCTGTCTCTTCTGCAGTGTTGGAACGCGCAAACATTCTCATTCGAGGAGATCGACGAATCACAACCCATCACCTCCATGACAACATAAGGCCTGACACAAGTCTGCGCACCCGAGAGGAACTCACAAACCTTCATTGGACCGTACTCCCTCATCCACCCTACAGCCCGGATCTCGCACCTTCCGACTTCCATCTGTTTGGCCCAATGAAGGATGCACTACGCGGGAAGCAGTAAATGGATGATGGTGACGTAATTGATGCAATAACACGTTGGCTCTGACGTCGACCCGTAGAGTGGTACCACGCGGGCATCCAAGGGCACCGAGGGAGGTGGCGTAAGGCAATGAACTGCGATTACGCTGAAGAATAGGGTTTCCTAGCCTGAAGAGTGCGAAATATAATGGTGTATTAGGTCTTGTATAAAGCTGATTTGCTTTCAGAAAAAAATGTTGCATTACTTATTGAACACCCCTCTTACATGACTAAATCATTGCTCTGAAATTCACCTTTAGGTGCATGACAGATGGTTCATCGACCCACCTTCTTAGAAGAAGGAGAACAGCAAAACAAGAGGAAATCTATTTAGCCATTGCCAACTATTCCCAATAGATAAAAATGTGTTCTACAAATACCTAAAATCGCTTAAAATGCCTATGGGAAGAAAAAACAACAGATCAGGGGGGGGGGGGGGGGGGAGGACAACGAGTTTTTTTCAAATCTGACAATGTGAGGTGCACTGGATGATGTAAGAGTTCATTTGCCTTACATCAGTAAATAATTGTTTCAAGAGGTGTCTTACTTCATAAAATATTACTACTTTGTAGTTTTGTGTAACGTAATTATAAATGGTTCAAATGGCTCTGAGCCCTATGGGACTTTACATTTGAGGTCATCAGTCCCCTAGAACTTAGAACTACTTAAACCTAACTTACCTAAGGACATCACACACATCCATGCCCGAGGCAGGATTCGAACCTGCGACCGTAGTAGTCGCGCGGTTCCGGTCTGAAGCGCCTAGAACCGCTCAGCCACCGCGGCCGGCGTAACGTAATTATAGAAATACTTGCATTTTACTATGTTTATCAACATTTTTTCTCTATTGGTAACAATAAGAAGCAATGAGACAAAATTCATCTATTTTATGGAATGTACTGCCTGATAACAGCTTGTATTAGACTATTACAGCAAACTAAAGTAATAGTCGTCGTGTGCCCAAGCGTTATTAGCTCACTGAAATAGCAGAGTCATTCTTACATACACATGTTATCATGAGTGGTGTCCAGAAAAGCGACAAAAGCTGTTTGCGTCAGTTTACCGTATTTTACGTTGGGTTTCTGTTATCTGGAGGTTGGGAAAGAAAAAGCTCTTGCTGGACAGAAACATCTAAGACGAGCATATGCATATGAACAGGGGTTTCCCTAACACTTTTATTGTTGGAATGAGAAACGTTTTTTCCAGGGCTGTTCCTGTGGATGCGTCATCATGTTAACCTTTGTGTTAGTAGTATGTATCTCAGGCTGTCTTTAAATGAGTATTTCCTGTCTTCAGTATTAGTTTTAACTATTGAAATCCTTAATTTGTGTTACGGAACTAATTTTACAATACATTTAGAGTCATATTAACATCAGTTAGACATTACGACTCTGTACTTCCCTTCATATACGTAATGCTACACAACTTTCGCCCAAGAAACTCACAGACATAAGAAAACAAGAAAAATAACTTAAGTTCACTTTGTCTGTGTGTCTGAAAGTACGCTAATCCATATGAGCATTGGACAATTTAATTTTTTAAGTATATAAATTTACTTATCTGTAACCATAAGCATGAGATCCCTAAATATTTGATGTACCTTAAAAATATTTGCCAAATAATCTTACGACTTTTTCACTTTTTTCCCATATCTTCAGTTCCTAAGTACATTAAGACCAACACAAACATTCTCACTCATTTCCTTTCCATGTTACAGTATATGTGATGGAAGAAATATATACTTCGCTACCTGCTTAATGAGTAGACTCAAAAATTTCGCATTCCATGTGACTTCCTTGAAGGTAGGCATATGGTTCTCTGTCAAATGGCTCTGAGCACTATGGGACTTAACATCTGAGGTCATCAGTCCCCTAGAACGTAGAACTACTTAAATCGAACTAACCTAAGAACATCACACACATCCATGCCCGAGGCAGGATTCGAACCTGCGATCGTAGCGGTCGCGCGGTTCCAGACTGAAGCGCCTAGAACCGCTCGGCCACACCAGCCGGCGTTCTCTGTCTACTTTAACGTGTGTTCACACAGAGAAACATACAACTATTGCTTGTACACGGGTACATAGTAGTAATAAAAATCAGGTTGTTATCTAGCATACGTAAAAGGTAATATTACTAAGTAAATTTTGAGTGAATACCAGGAATATTGTAATTGCTTCAGCTTTGGCAACTTAAAGGATCCAGTAACTGAAGGGATCATTGATGCCGGAGCACTAATTCAGTTGCAGCAGGCGTCGATTGTCACGTTCTTGAAGCGAGTCTGTCGTGTAGGGAAATATCGAAAAAGCCGAATAATAAGGCAGCGCTGTCGAGATGAAAACATAATGCTTCTGAGATATAGGTAAAGCATTTCTCCATTGGGCCACATCTTTAGTGTATCCAATTCAAATACACTTTTGTCAGTTATATTTCGGCTGCAAAGAAGTAGTGTAAATTGTGTTATAGACTAACAGCGGGAACATGGCTTCAGGGGGAAGTTGTTAAAAGAACTGATCAAAACCTTACCATTCTCCCATTATCAGTTTCATCGTATCCGCAAGAGAACGAGCTACTGTTTGGCGTAGAGTTGGCCTTTGAGGAGTGGCGACAACCTAAATGACGTAACGTAGATCGGAGCAGTAGAGAAGACGCGTATCTCTCGCGTGTTCACCTGTGATGGACAGGCGCGGCTGGAGGGTTCGCCGTAGAGGTGGCGGTCTTGAGCGGATCTCCTTGACCCGCATATCTCCGTAGCAACTGTGTTTATCTCCTCCGCTTCGTCGGCTACACACGGAATGCCGTTAGCCGTAGCGGGATGAACTCCCCACCTGAGGCGTTAAAGGTTGTTCTGTGTCCCATGTCAGTTTTATTTCCATAAAGTGAGAGTGTCAAATTGTAACACCAGCTACCAAAGTTCCTGGTAGATTAAAACTGTGTACTGGCAGATTAAAACTGTGTGCCTAACGGGGAATCGAAGCTTGAACATTGCCTTTCGCGGGCATTTCTCTTACCGACTGAACAATTCACGCACGACGAAGAACCCGTCCTCAGAGCTATATTACTGTCAATACCTCTCTCCCGCTCTTCTAGGCTGTGTTTAAACCACTTCTCTGCAATTTCCATTCTTCCCGGAATGCTAGTCCCGTTAGGTATGATAAAGAATTTCTGTGAGGTTTAGAAGATAAGAGATTTCATTTCACTTCGTTTATTGCTTATTTAAGACATGCTACCCGATATTTTAAAAATAAGGTCGCACATTATACGATATGCAATAGTACGTTGATGCACATTACTATCAAACTTTGTTTTGAACAATAAAACAAAGGTAAATACAATGAGATTCAAAGAAAATTAAATTAGCTATAGTAAACAGAACGTTAAAATAATAAATGTTAGCAATTTAGAAGAAAATAATAGAAAGATAGGAAAGGAACGATCTACAAATTTTCTTTTACTGTTAAAACAAAATATATAAATTATGCTTCGTGGGGCTATTACAGGAGGGAGGGCCTCGGCAGAAACATCGAGCCTGTTCCACCTAAAGTAGCGTACAAAACTGTGTCTTCTTACATTACTGAAAGAAATACACCATGAATGACTGTGGGTATTTGTTTCTACTGTCTAAGAATTAGTACTACTTGTTACATTTTAAGGGCTTATGTAGGACATATACATTACAATATTGGTATTGCTGTATCTGGACGACGCCGGCCGAAGTGGCCGTGCGGTTAAAGGCGCTGCAGTCTGGAACCGCAAGACCGCTACGGTCGCAGGTTTTAATCCTGCCTCGGGCATGGATGTTTGTGATGTCCTTAGGTTAGTTAGGTTTAACTAGTTCTAAGTTCTAGGGGACTAATGACCTCAGCAGTTGAGTCCCATAGTGCTCAGAGCCATTTGAACCATTGTATCTGGACGTAGTTCTGTTTGTATTGCTACAGCGAGATATTGTTCTGCATGTTGCGTGGGTGGTGTTGTTTGTGTGTGTGATACTATTTCCCTTGGCCAGTATCAAAGGCGAGAGGGAAACCTCGGAACTTAAACTTCGGGCCTCGCCTCCCCGTATGGCGTACTGTTTAGATATAATGACTGTCTCGTTGCTTATATTAGTCATTTTCCTTTACATTATTTAGTTTTAATATTTGAAGAGCAATTTAGATGCATGATCCAATCACGTGATGTATCTGATTTTCTTATAATTATCTTATTTATCTATTTTAGGTGTTATATTGCTATGTATTATGAGTCTGTGAATAATGTTATTGCTGAAACTTCCTGGCATTCTGGGAATGTTATTGCTGTGTTTATAACATTTTCTGTTTCTGCACCTACATCAGTGTGTGTGGCTGTGTCTGAGTTTGTGTTCTCCCAATGATCTTGTTGTCGTGTTTGTTAAATTTCTGTTCGAGATCTGACGTATGGGTTTTCTTGTCTACAGACATCACGTAGTGTCCTTGAAACCCTATCAGTGATGTTGCCAAGAGCACACACTCTGTCTGGATCGCGAAACATTTCTTTGATGTCATTGTATTCTGCTATATTTTTTACGTCTGTGAGAGAGTTGCAATGTATTGTCACGTGATCAGGAGACCCATACGTCACACATGTGTACGTAGCACTGCGGCTAACGCCCACGCGATTCGAACTTGTTGGGTACGGCCCGAGGCCAGTCAAAAACTGAACCATGCCGCGGCTTGGATCAGCATGCTTCAGCTTCAGCCGTTCCCATATACTGAGGAAGAAGGGAAACACATGACGGCATTTTTCGGTCGTCTTCCACACCCGTCACCATGTTTTAGGGCGCCATCTCATTAATTGACGCATGTCTACAATGTTTTCCTCTGTTATTTCACGAACTAGAAGCAATCGCTGATGCTGCGAGGTCATGCTGAGTGTGTTCGTATATGTGTCTGTGTGAATGACTATGGCATTGTGGTCAATGTGTGTTGCTATGCCCAGTACTTCCCGTTTTGTTACGTGTGCTAGTGAGTTTTTGTTTGCTAGTGATATGTCTATATTACTGACACCCACAGCGTTACCACGATATGTTGGTGCTTGTCCTCTCTTTTTTGATTCAAAGAGGTTGCACTCATTTTATTCTATCAGCGTACCAGAGCGTAGAGCAGGAGTTAATGTCTGTGAGTATACGTAGTCTTCTATCTATGCAAAATTGTGGAGTGTGCCTGATTAGGTATGCAAATGGTTCAGTGTCGTACGATTAATGTGCGTATATTGAGTAATGTCTTCTGTGGCTATGTCCCCTAACAGAGCTGTGTAACCTTTGTTACCGTGAAGGTCATGTTTGTTATTACTATAGCAACATTACGTCTTTTGCCTCTGTGACTGTCATGTAATGCTTTGGAAGCCCTTGAACGTTTTCACCACCTATGGTTTGTTCCTAGAGACAGAACACATCCGCTCCTACTTCGTCCAGAAGCCTGCTAAGTTCGATACCTACTAAAGTACTCCTCATGCAATTTAACTGTACTGTCTTCAAAGCGGGAACTGAGTGTAAGCGAAACTGGGGTGTAACCTCCTTGGCGTAGAAGTAGACGCGTCTATGTGCTCTTAGAAAGCTCTTCTACACCACATCTAAGTTCTAGTCCAGATGAGGTACTGACTGAAGCGAATCTATACTGTTGATTCACATTAATGTGACCACCTGTCACAAGTCTGAATAGTCACATTTTGCAGCCCCATCGAGGTGGTCCCTCAGAGTCTGTATGGAGTTTAAACCCAGAGATCTTGGTGGTCAGGGGAGTACGGTAAACTCATACTGGTATTCTTGGAACCACGCATGTACTCTGCGAGCTGTGTGATACGTTGCGTTCTCCTGCTGGTAAACGCCATCATGCCGAGCGGAAAGAAACTGCACGTAGTGGTGGACATGGTCCCTAAGATTGGCGCATACTTTTCTGATCCATTGTGTCTTCCAGAATGACGAGATCATCCAGGGAATGCTACTAAAACATTCCCCAGGCCATAATGCTCCTTTCTCCGCCCTGGGCCCTTCTGATGACTGTTGCTGTGTATGTCCTTTCCAACCCTTTCACTCCGATGGAACATAAAACGTGATTCATTCTAAAAGGTCCCCTGTTGCCACTCAATGGAGGTCCAGTTCCGGTGTTAGCGTGCAAATTCCAGCCTTCGTCACAGATCAGCGGAAGTCAGCAAGCCAAATATCATGTCCTATTGGGCGTCAGATAAATCGCTTCGTTTCCGCATTACGACTAGGCCTGCACTGTTTCCCGCGTGCCGCCCCCCCCCCCCCCCCCCACCCCACACGCTTTATATACCTTCCACTGACAATGCTGCCACCTGCTGTCAATGAGTGATTACCCATAACAACCACCTCTGGCCGTAATAACGGCCTTAATACGCCTGGGCATTGAGTCAAACAGAGCTTGGATGGCGTGTACAGGTACAGCTGCTCATGCAGCTTCAACACGATACCGCAGTTCATTAAAAGTAGTGACTGGCGTATAGTGACGAGCAAGTTGCTCGGCCACCATTGACCAGACGTTTCCAATTGGTGAGAGATGTGGAGAATGTGCTGGGCAGGGCAGCAGTCGAACATTTTCTGTATCCAGAAAGGCCCGTACAGGAACTGCAACATGCGGTCGTGCATTATCCTGCTGAAATGTAGGGTTTCGAAGGGATAGAATGAAGGGTAGAGCCACTGGTCGTAACACATCTGAAATGTAACGTCCACTGTTCAAAGTGCCGTCAATGCGAACAAGAGGTGGCCGACACGTGTAACCAATGGCACCCCATACCATCACGCCGGGTGATACGCCAGTTGGCGATGACGAATACACGCTTCCAATGTGCGTTCACCGCGATGTCGACAACCACGGGTGCGACCATCAATGATGCTGTAAACAGAAGCTGGATTCATCCGAAAAATGACGTTTTGCCATTCGTGCGCCCAGGTTCGTCGTCGAGTACACCATCGCAGGCGCTCCTGCCTGTGATGCAGCGTCAAGGGTAACCGCACCCATGGTCTCCGAGCCGATAGTCCATGCTGCAGCAAACGTCGTCGAACTGTTCGTGCAGATGGTTGTTGTCTTGCAAACGTCCCCATCTGTTGACTCAGTGATCGAGACGTGGCTGCACGATCCGTTACATCCATGCGGATAAGATGCCTGTCATCTCGACTGTTAGTGACACGAGGCCGTTGGGATCCAACACGGCGTTCCGTATTACCCTCCTGAACCAACCGATTCCATATTCTGCTAACAGTCATTGGATCTCGACCAACGCGAGCAGCAATGTCGCGATACGATAAACCGTAATCGCGATAGGCTACAATCCGACCTTTATCAAAGTCGGAAACGTGATGGTACGCATTTCTCCTCCTTACACGAGGCATCACAAGAACGTTTCATCAGGCAACGCCGGTCAGCTGCTGTTTGTGTATGAGAAATCGGTTGGAAACTTTCCTCATGTCAGCACGTTGTAGGTGTCGCCACCGGCGCCAACCTTGCGTGAATGCTCTGAAAAGCTAACCATTTGCATGTCACAGCATCTTCTTCCTTTCGGTTAAAATTTCGCGTCTGTAGCACGTCATCTTCATGGTGTAGCAATTTTCATGGCCAGTAGTGTGTATTCCAACAACTGTTATTGATGACGAAAATTTCTACTACCCACGATTCGAGCGTCAGCTTACTAATAACCATACATACGAAGGACGGTGTACGTGGTTGTATGAACTGGTTTTAAAATGCTTTGGTGAAACTTCCGCAGCACTTAAAAATCACACTTTTCAAAACTGACTTAAAGAGTTTAAGGGAACAAAGACATCCCATTTTAAAACTTTAGTGCACTACTGCTTTCTTCGTTACGTGTAACAACGGCCTGAAGTTTTCCATTCTTTCTGTCACTGACTGCGCGTCTTACTGCCTTTCTGTTCATTGAGAGGATTACAAGGCTCTCCAGCACCCGGTACCTAGTATCATTGGTAGGTGCTGCATTGGTTTACCCTCTTGTGATAGGTGGTTTATGGTCTTCACAAAAGCCACATGATGTTTACCACGAATAGGTTCCCGTTAGTGGAACTAATGTTCCCAGTGACACGGAACCTGGTCAGCGACTTCAACCGCACTGTACATCACGCCAGACACGTCGTCGATTTCACATTCATCAACAGTCTGTATGACGCACTGAATCCAGATGGCCTGCATTAACTTGTTCCTCTCAAGCATCTCATTTGTCCACATAAACGACGTCTGCCTTTCTGTTTACAGCCTTACCTTTCTGCAGTGCATGCACATGCAGACGTTGTCCCTCAGTTTCTTTCAGAGTAATCCGATTTTTATCTCATAGGTATTCTGCTGTATTATTGAGTGTGAGTGTTCTTGAAATGTCAGAGTAGAAGCTAACGACTAGTAAAATACAAATGTGCAAGAGAACATATGGACAGGCAGACACTTCTAAATTTTAAGAGCGCATTTCAACTGCAAGAAACACATTTCAAAACTTTCAGAGTGCAGAACTCCGTGATAGTACTGCCTAGTAAAATGCCATCGGTGTGGGCTTAAAATGTGCCGTTAGTGCGTATGTCCACTACTGGTGAAATTAAGCGACAGAAATGCGAACAAATTGTGAATAATAACTGAAAATTTAAAATAAGGAAATCCATTGTAATAAGTGAAAACTTCAAATCTTTGTTAGGGAATTTGCATTAGCCTGCTCTAAAACTGGTCTAAAAATGAGCGATGATAAAACCAAAGTCATGATGAATGATGGACACCGGAGGGAAAATATATCTTTTGAAAGTATGCATCTGCAAAGGGTCATGGAATGCGTCTATCTGAGTCACCTTGTAAATATGAAAGGAGACGTAAAACCAGAAATATTTCGGTGTATTAAATTATCCGGCAAGTTTATGGACGATACTTTTCAATTTTGAAGTATAAGATGTTAGTGAGCTGAAGAAAACGTTCCCGAGCAAAGTATAATGCCAGTAATAACTAACTTCTGTGAGACATGGACATTAAGAGAATTCATTGTTAGAGAAATAATAGTAATCCAAATAGAAATGGAAAGACCACTGTTGGGCTCCGCAAAGAAAGACAGAAAGAAAGCAACTGGTATCAGACGGACAACAAAGGTGAGTGACACAATGGAAAGAGCGAATACCTTGAAATGGCAGCGGGCTGCTCATGTTCCTCGAAGAAAAGATGGCATTTGGTCAAAACAAGTACTAGACTGAGTTTACCAAAAAGACCAAGAGGAAGACCACCAGGCAGAGACTTAAGAAAGGCAGCTATCTGTATTGAACTGGCAACAGTAAACTCAATGGAAGAACCTGCAGGGATATTATGCTGCACGCCGACTAAAACAGGCCACATCACCAAGTAATCAGACTGCTTGATGATGAAGAAGAGAATGATGATGAAGTAAGTATGGTAAGTATAACATTACTGTTTTGTACCTAACGGCATAAAACGGAAGTAATGAGGAGTAGCAGAAATGAGATTAGCAACCTTGCAAACAATACAACAAATGAAGGACGAAGCAAGCAGGACGTAAAAAACAGACTAGCGCCGGCAAAGAGGGCATTGCTGACTGAAAGACGTCTACTGGTATCAAACATTGTCGTTAATGTGAAGAAAACGTTTCTGAGAATGTAGAGCTAGACCACAGCACTGTGTGAAAGTGAATCATGCTCTGTGGAAAGAGAATCGAAATGTTTGAGATTTGGTGCTAAAGAAGAACACTGAATTAGGTGGACTGATAAGATGAGCAACGAGGAGTTTCCAGAGAATCGGTGAAGATATGAACGAGTGGGAAACATCGACAAGAATAAGAACAGGGTGGTAAGAGATTGTTGAGACATGAAGTAATAACTTTCATAGTACTGTTGGGTGCTATACAGCGTAAGAACTGGAGGAAGATATTAGAATATATCGACCAAATAATTAAAGACGTTGGTTGCAAGTGCTACTGTGAGATGAAGAGGTTGGCACAGGAGAGGAATTCGTGGGGAACTGCATGAAACCAGTCAGGAGACTGATGACAGAAAATCATCAATTTGAGATGAACACACGAAAGAGTACTGCAGCCACCCTGCTGACGAGCCGGATGTATGGTCTAGTAGCGAAATTTAAAATAAAATAAAACTCAATAAAAAAATAACAAACAGTTTGGCATTGTTTTAATTTCCTGTTCTTGCAAAGCTCGGTGACAAATCGATACGATAACATAGTATTTTCTGGGGGTGGAAGCCATGAAATATGGAACCAGTTTTTACAGTGCGGAAAAGGGCGGTAAGAATAATAGCTAGAAGTAGTAGGCGGGGTCATTGTAAAAAGCTGTTTAAAGAACTGGACATCCATACGGCACCAGTTTGTGGTGCAAACCGGGGAAAACATTATCAAGTATCTCACTAATAATTCTATGTATAATCGTGGAATGAGAACCCACTCTGACTTACATCTGCTGAGGAAAATTAAACAAAATATTCAAAACAAAATTTTGTATCAAGGAACAAAACTGTATAATAAACTGCCAAAGGAAATGAAAAAGATTACTAATGTACACCTGTTTAAAAAGGCAGCTAAACATTCTTTACAAGTAACGCATACCACACAATTAACGTTCACTTAGATGAGTTAGAGTAGAGGATAGTAATGAAAGGGAATAACTACGACACCTTGCCACATTTCAATTCGAGATCACGATTTACTTCTTTGACAAGGAAATGACGTGTCAAGATGTAAAATGCATGATAGTGATGTCTTGTCATTCTCCTGCCTTCACCATCTCACTCATCACGGGGAATGCTCACTCAGTTTTTCATGTCAACTGAGGGGCATAGTCGAATATGTGTGGACATGGAATCTGATTTCGGAACAGACTAATGATAGTGCAAGGGGCACGGCAGCATCTTCACAGTCCGAAAGTCTCCAGTGGAAGGCTTCGGAGATGAAGGACGTTAATGTGTATTAAGAGGTACCTCAAATAAACTGTCTGGATCAAGGAACACTGTACAACAGCGACCAAGCAAATGAGGCCGTACAGCTGTTGCGACACTGATTTCATATTCGGGAAGATGGAGATGCTCTCCCCGATTTGGGTTTTCCGTGGTTTTCCTCAATCACTATGGTAAATACCGGGATGGTCCTTAATGAAGGCCACGGCTGATCCTCTTTCTGTCCTATCCTCACAAACCTTGTCATATATTGGTCAAATGTGCGTGAAATCTTATGGGACTTAACTGCTAAGGTCATCAGTCCCTAAGCTTACACACTACTTAACCTAAACTATCCTCAGGACAAACTCACACATACACCCATGCCCGAGCGCAGACTCGAACCTCCGCCGCAGTCCATGACTGCAGCGCCGTAGACCGCTCGGCTAATCCCGCGCGGATTGTCATGTATTCTGTTGTTATATTTTGTATGGTATTGTGAGATAATGGTTGGATGAATAAAGATGATAGTGAAAATCACAGTCTCCTTGTTTCGCTACTAACATACAGGACAATACTACGGAAAGTCTATTATTTGTAAAGAAAACTTTCAGTTGGGGCAAAAGTATATCATGTAATTAAAATAAGGTGTTGGTCGAGGTAAACGTTAAACCCACCGCCTTACGCAGCAAGAGCTCAGATTTCTCCATGCATTATGGTCAGTTACATGCATCCGTTGGCCGTCCAGCACGTTTTATAATGTCGTTTCCTCGTCTTCCACAAGATCACTGCCCCTGCCTTATCTAATCAATAATATCTGAAATTCGCTGTTCAGTGGCTTGCGGAGAGTATAAGCAAAAGTAGCTGTAGGAGGAACGAGTATGCTTTCCGCTCTCTGCCAATCACTGAAGTGTGACGTCCCTAGGGCTGCCCACAGAAAAATCGCTAGGCAGCCTGCTGGCCCAGTTCTGCCTCATTGTCAGGGCAAGTCTGTCATCATCTCTGCTCATCGGAGCGTAAGATGCGCATCGTCCCGAACGAAACTCGTAGCCCAAAGCTAGACGAGCTGCCAGCTGGGCGATCGTTCGACAAGCCACCAGCCGAGTGGAAACGGAGCCATCGCGACGTGACAAGCGCCGATCGCGTGCTCTGTTCGGGTCGCTCCGCAGTTTTTTTGGTTTTGGGAAACCAGGTAGAGGAAAGCGAGTAAAGTGGGATGCACTTTGACAGTTGGCCCAGTTTCGTCCGCGAGGGACATCCGCAGAAAGCCGTCGCAGGATGCGGCGCGGCTGCGTGTCTTCTGAGACGCGTTATCGCATGGGCGGACACCTCCTTAGGAACCATCTCGACCCGGCAGCTTTCGCCGTCGTAGGTGTCACGCATGGAGAAAGTCGCCGCACTCCGGAACACGTCTCGCTACAAACACCCACTTCGTTTCTCGTGAAAAACTGTACACTATGCGTGGCATTCAGATTACAACATTGCTCTTGACGTACTCGTGAGAAAAGATAGGCTGTTTTACCTCTTCGCAGAGTCGTTAACTAAATATTAAAGCTGTACGCCTGACAGGTGGCTCCAAATAGAATACCGGCAGCTTATAATTCAAGTGCAGCTATTCACGCAGGTCCAGTCTTAGCTGTAATCAACGCATAATAGAAAATTTGGTAGATATGCTAATGCGTTGATGCGGATGCGACTAAAGCTGGTAAAAAAATTAGTTCTAATTTTGA
This sequence comes from Schistocerca serialis cubense, assembly GCF_023864345.2. Taxonomy (NCBI): domain Eukaryota; kingdom Metazoa; phylum Arthropoda; class Insecta; order Orthoptera; family Acrididae; genus Schistocerca; species Schistocerca serialis. Next base: position 111,483,565 of record NC_064639.1, on the reverse strand, counting down.
CCACTAGGTGCAAATCTGGCGCTGTACAGCATCTCGTCGATGTCTCCGGTGCAAATATTGAGCAAACTGTGTAAGTGGCGGTTAATAATAGAATCAACATTATACCTTTCTCACTTGTTTGACCTTTTCTGCCCACATTCCATTCTTAATCCATCACATATGGAAACATTTCTAAACGTCTTTCTTCCGTTCACGGCGCCAGATTTACACCTCTCTCGGGTTTGCGTTTCCAGCTGTGTTAGTTTTACATTCACAGTGATACGTAGCAGTATAGATAAGTACACCGATCAAGAATTGAACGATACGCACACCCCGTGTGCGGGTCCACTAAATTCAATGGAACAGCGGCACTACGAAGCTATGTTGAACGACATTACAGTACTTTTCGACATCTAGGTGGACACGCAGCAAATCACATTTAAGTGCCTGGCAGAGCGTTCATCGAACCACCTTCACAATTCTCTATAATTCCATCTCGTATAGCGCACGGAAATAATGAACACCTATATCTTTCCGTACGAGCTCTGATTTCTCTTATCTTATCGTGGTGATCGGTGTCAACAAAATATTTTCGCATTCGGAGGAGAAAGTTGGTGACTGGAATTTCGTGAGGAGATTCCGTCGCAACGAAAAACGCCTTTCTTTTAATGATGTCCGGCCCAAATCCTGTATCATTTCTGTGACACTCTCTACCATATTTCGCGTAAATACAAAACGTGCTGCCTTTCTTTGAACTTTTTCGATGTACTGCATCGGGCCTATCTGGTAAGGATCCCACACCGCGCAGCAGTATTCTAAAAGAGGACGGACAAGCGTAGTGTAGGCAGTCTCCTTAGTAGGTCTGTTACATTTTATAAGTGTCCTGCCAATAAAACAGTCCTTGGTTAGCCTTCCCCAAAACATTTTCTATGTGTTCTTTCCAATTTAAGTTGTTCGTAATAGTAATACCTAGGTATTTAGTTGAATTTACGGCTTTTAGATTAGACTGCTTTATCATGTAACCGAAGTTTAACGGATTCTTTTTGGCACTCATGTGGATGACCTCACACTTTTCGTTATTTAGTATTAACTGCCAATTTTCGAACCATACAGATATCTTTTCTAAATCGTTTTGCAGTTTGGTTTGATCTTCTGATGACTTTATTAGTCGATAAACGACAGCGTTATCTGCAAACAACAGAAGACGGCTGCTCAGATTGTCTCCCAAATCGTTTGTGTACATAAGGAACAGCAAAGGGCCTATAACACTGCCTTGGGGAACGCCAGCAATCACTTCTATTTTACTCGATGACTTTCCGTCAATTACTACGAACTGTGACCTCTCCTGAGACCATTGTCACATTACTTCTATGCTTTTTGCTGTAAGTTTTGGTGAAAGCGTATTACGGGCTTTTTCACTGTTTTGAACATATTTCCACGGAAACTAATGTAACTGAGATAACAAACGGATTAATACTATAGACCTATATCTTTGACGTCAGTGAGTTGCACTGTTTTGGAACATGTTTTCTGCTCCAGTATTACAACATTTCTGGAGGCCAAAAATCTCTTCTATAACAACCAAAGATGGATTCCGAAAAGAACAATCTTATGAAACCCAGCGCTCTCTGTTCGTCCACGAGACCCACAAAGCAGTAGATTTAGGAGCCCAGTAGACGCCGTGTTCCATGATTTCCGGAAGGCATTCGATGAAGTTCCGCATTGTCGCCTAACGGAAAAAGTACGAGCGTATGGAATATCGGACCAACTGTGTGACTGGAATGAAGAGTTTCTACGAAACAGATCACAGCGTGTCATTCTGAATGGAGAGAACTCTTCAGACGTAAAAGTAATTTCGGGCGCGCGCCAGAGGAATCTCACAGGACTATATTTTGTGCAATATATATCAATAACCTTGTACATAACGTCGGAAGATCCGATAGGCTCTTCATAATTGACGCTATTCTATTGAGAGAAGTCGCAAAGGTGGAAAATTGTAGTGAAAGGCAGAAATACCTGCACAGCACGGACGCTTGGTGCAAGGAGCGGCAGTTGAACCTCAACATAAACAAATGTAGCACATGACGAATACTTAGACAGATAGATCCTTTATTGTATGATACAAAAACTGCAGAACAATCATAGGAAGCAGTTACTCCGAGAAAATACCTGGGAAGACTACATACAAGTTATCGCGAGTAATAAAAATGTGGGACTGAGATTCCTTGGAAGAATCCCCAGGAAATGTAGTCCGTAGACAAAGGAAGCGGCTTGCAAAACACTCGTTCCATCAATACCTGCTCATCAGTATGGGAACCGCACCAGGTAAGACTGACAGAGGAAATAGAGAAGATCCAAAGAAGAGCGGCACGTTTCGTAACAAGTGGCAGAGGCTGCGAAAGACGCCTTCTGCATCATGTTCTGGTCTACAGTTAAAGCTCAGAGAGCGTACATTCCTAGAAGACTCAGCAAACATACTACTTCCTCCTACGTATAAGTCGCGAAGGGACTGGTGTAGGAAAAGGGGGAAGTGAGAGTGGCAACAAAGTACCCTCCGTTACACACCGTCACACACCGTAGATGGCTTGCGGAGAATATATGCAGATGTAGATTGTATTATTAAGCTGTAAGCAGCCATAGGAGACAACGGGTCCCTTAATACTCGTCTGAAAATAGAATATACCTTTGAAGAGCCTCTCCTATTTTGTCGGTTCGTTTCGGATTCACCCTTTATAGTACAATATGGCGTTCTTGTTGTGGTTCTCGGTCCTTGGAATGCTTTGAAACAGTTGTCCAAGCTAATATGTCCTGTGCATGTCTCTTCATCTCTGGATAACTACAGCAGCGTACATATATTTGGCCTGCTCACTGTATTCTCTTCCTCATCTACAGTTTTTCCTATCCTCAATGCGTTCCATAAACGAACTGACGCTTCATTGATGCCTCAGGATGTGTCCTATTAACTGATCCATTCTTTTAATTAAGTGGTGACATAAATTTCTCTTTTTCTTAACCCGATTCAGTATCTCCTCATTAATTATTCGATCTAATAATTTTCAAAATTTCTTCTTTGACACTAAATTTTGTAAGCTTCTATTCTCTTCTTCGCTGAGCTGCTTGTAGTCCACGTTTCACTTCCGCACAAGGCTACACTCCATACAAATACCTTCAAAAATCATTCCTAACAATTAAATTTGAATTTCATGTTAAGAAATTTCTATTTTTCACAAACACTTTTCTTGCTATTGACAATTCGGGTTTTGTATCCAGTCTTCTTCGATCGCCACCATTTACTTCGCCACCCAAACAGCAAAATTCTTGTACTACTTTTAGTATCGAATTTCCTAACCTAACTCGACTACGCTGAGGTCACAAAAGTCATGGGATACCTCCTAATATCGTCTCGGACCTCTTTTTATCCAGGGTAGTCCAGCAACTGGACAAGGCATGGACTCAACAACTCGTTGCAAGTCCTCTGCAGGAATTTTGAGCCATGTTGCCTCTATAGTCGTCCAAAATTTCGAAATTGTTGCTGGTGCCGGATTTTGTACACGAACTGACCTCTCGATAACGTCCCATACATTTTCGATGGGACTCATATCGAGAGATCTGGGTAGACAAATCATTCGCTCGAATTGTCCAGAATGTTCTTCAAACCAATCTCGAACCATTGTGGCCCGATGACATGGCGCATTGTCATCCATAAAAATTCCATAGTTGTTTGGGAACATGAATTATATGACCGGCTGCAAATAGTCTCCAAGTAGCCGAATATAGCCATTTCCAGGCAATGACAGGTTCAGTAGGACCAAAGGACCCAGTTCATTCCATGTAAACACAGCTTATACCATTGTAAGGCCACCACCAGATCGCACAGTGCCCTTTTGACAACTTGGTCCATGGCTTCGTTTGGTCTCCGCCACACTCGAACCCTACTATCAGTTCTTACCATCTCAACTCGGGACTGGTCTGACCAGGCCACGGTTGTACAGCATCCAACGGATATGGTCGCGAGCCCAAGAGAGGCGCTGCAGGCGATGTCGTGCTGTTGGCAAAGGCACTCTCTTGTCGTCTGTTGTCGTAGCCTATTAACACCAAATTTCTCTCCTTGTCCTAACGGACACGTTCGTCGTAAGTCCCATACTGATTTTTGCGGTTATTTCACACAGTATCTCTTGTTCGTTAGCACTGATAACGCTGCGCAAACGCCGCTGCTGTCGGTCGTTAAGTGAAGGCCATTGACCTCTGCGTCACCCGTGGTGAAAGGCACTCTCATGGCACTGTGGATCTCCAACTAATGGATACACTAACGATTTCCGAAATGGAATGTTCTATGTGTCTAGCTCCAGCTAAAACTCCGCCTTCAAAGCTTGTTAATTCCCGCCGAGTGGTGATAACCACATCGGAAGTCCTTCGACATGAATCGCCTGAGTACAAATGACAGCTGCGCCAACACACTACACTTTTATACGTTGCGTAAGCGATACTACCGCCGTACGTATATGTGCATACCGCTGTTCCATGACTTATCACATCAGTGTATAATCGTTTAGCCTTTTTACTTCTGGTAAATAGATTATTACTCTGTAACGAGCCACAAGAGACTTCGGGCCCCTTCTATCAAAATAGTGAGAAACTACCCACGAACAATATCCGAAATTTTGTCGGTTCGTATCGGGTTCGCCCTGAAACGAGAAAAGGAATTTTTGATAGAATAGTTAACTAAGTTGCTGAATTTCGAAACTATGGACCACACCACCTAAGTGGCCCCGCTCTGCACGTGACACGAGGGAGGTCCTAAGTGCGACGCCTCCACATTGCAGCGACAGGCGCCGTCGCCGTCAAATCACGCCGCCCCCCCCCCCCCCCCCCCTCTAGCGCCGCACCTGCTTGCCCTGATTCGTGCCGTTGCGTAACTTCACATAAACCATAATGGCGATCACCGCCGCGGTACCACATAAAAAGGAAACGTGCTAAAGGTGAACGGCTTCGTTCGCATTCCAGCCGTCGCAGGCGGGACGCCCACGTTGGTACTTCGCTGACACACTGAGAGCCAGTTTTTTTTTTCTGCCTCGAATACCGTTAAAACATCCACTACACCTGCTGCTAGCATGTGAAGCGCTTTTCACAGCGCTACGCTCGTTACAAAATCTGCGAAATTATCCAGAGGAACTAGTGTAACATCACAAACGAATCAGAGTACACGCATCAACAGCAACTCGAAACAGCAACCACGTACTTTAACAAGTTTAATTGCTGAATATTTCTCAGCTTTCCACTTACTTCTGCCGTCTGATTTACATTAACGGGACTGAGTTTGTAGCAATTCTGAAAGGACTATTTACGCAGAACGAAGAGTGTGTAACTTCGCTTAAGGCTTTTCAACAATAAATACTGCGGGAAAGGTATTGTACATCTACCTATATGCACGTACTTCCCACTTCGTTACCGAGGACTCTTCGGACCACTTGCGGATGAATTTCGGGAAAAAAACTGCGTGTCTTTGAATTCATCCTGACTCTCTTTTTTTAAAAAAAATCGTTGCAAGGCGGTATATACTATGGAAGCACTAGTAACTTGGCACAGTATGCGTTGAAGAGTTGTTTTAAAATATATCCTACAGAGTCTAGCAGAAGGAACGCCGTTTTCGCTGGCAATACACCCTTCTCGTCTCCGCGACGCCATGGTAGTGACTAAATCAATTATCAAGAAATCCGAATACTACTGTGGTTCATCCTCATTGATGGGCGCTAAGCTGTGTTTCGTCAGTGTACTTCTATCGGACAATGTATTCAGTTGTTTTATTGATGTAGACCTATTTAATTCAGATGATCGCGATCTTCATGGATGGAATCTTAAGGGCGTTAAGCTCTGTATTTCGTCAGTGTACTGCTATCGGATAAAGTACTCAATTGTTTTACTGATAGTATTTAATTCAAATGATCGCTTCAGGATTTATACAATTAAATTTTCAGCCGTGTTGTAACCAAACCATAACGAATATAAAATCATTACAACACAGCAACATACGAACTGCTATCACAAATATATGCAGCCAAAAGATTGCAAAATAACTGTTATATATTCTAATTTAGGAAAATGAAAGATCGTGTGAGAGCGGAAGTCAAGGGGAACAGTGGAAGTGTATCTGTGGACGCAACTTACACGGCAATGCGACCACGTGGTATTACACTCCCATTATTGTGTGGACCGATCCAACTTAAACTACTTTGATCTGTTAACAGTAACACAGTAAAATACATAAAATATAGATGAGAATTACTGCCAGTTGAGTTAAATACCAACAGTTAAATAGATGAATGGATTACCCAACATCTGTACATTTAAGAAATCAGAATTCCTTCTTGCCCCAGAAAATCTATCGTGGTAAAGATCCCCGGAAAATCTGACCTCACAAACAGCTAAGCATCGTGCTGATCTCAAAAGAAGGTAGTACTAGCGTCTTCCCCACAAGTCTCTACGAAATTCTAGGTCGTCTATGTAACAAAAAGCAGTTTTTCGCTTTACGCAATATATCTGACTTACGGAAACAGAAGACAAAATGTGAATGTAGAAGTAGTCTTATGAAAACAAACGTGCTCGATCTGTAAATTAACAGCTACTCGACAAACGCTCCGTCATACTAGAAGCTAATTTTGGACTATGGGAATAATTTCAACTGTTTCCAAATATCTCCTACATTTATAGCGTTGTCTGTGAAGAGATGTTGTACGATATAGTAAACGTTTACATTCCAATTTCTGGATTCATTATAACGATAATTCGAAGCTATTAATAACATAAACTGAAAAGAAAATTTTGTACGTCTAGTGCAGTTCAGAATACATTGAAAGCCTCTATGAGGGTGAAGATTTGTCTGATGTGATAGAAGAAGAGACAGGAGTCGATTTAGAAGAGCTAGGGGAACCAGTATTAGAATCGGAACTTAAAAGAGCTTTGGAGGACTTACGGTCAAATAAGGCAGAAGGGATAGATAACATTCCATCAGAATTTCTAAAATCATTGGTGGAAGTGGCAACAAAACGACTATTCACATTGGTGTGTAGAATATATGAGTCTGGCGACATACCATCTGACTTTCGGAAAAGCATCATCCACACAATTCCGAAGACGGCAAGAGCTGACAAGTGCGAGAATTATCGCACAATCAGCTTAACAGCTCATGCATCGAAGCTGCTTACAAGAATAATATACAGAAGAATGGAAAAGAAAATTGAGAATGCGCTAGGTGACGATCAGTTTGGCTTTAGGAAAAGTAAAGGGACGAGAGAGGCAATTCTGAGGTTACGGCTAATAATGGAAGCAAGGCTAAAGAAAAATCAAGACACTTTCATAGGATTTGTCGACCTGGAAAAAGCGTTCGACAATATAAAATGGTGCAAGCTGTTCGAGATTCTGAAAAAAGTAGGGGTAAGCTATAGGGAGAGACGGGTCATATACAATATGTACAACAACCAAGAGGGAATAATAAGAGTGGACGATCAAGAACGAAGTGCTCGTGTTAAGAAGGGTGTAAGACAAGGCTGTAGCCTTTCGCCCCTACTCTTCAATCTGTACATCGAGGAAGCAATGATGGAAATAAAAGAAAGGATCAGGAGTGGAATTAAAATACAAGGTGAAAGGATATCAATGATACGATTCGCTGATGATATTGCTATCCTGAGTGAAAGTGAAGAAGAATTAAATGATCTGCTGAACGGAATGAACAGTCTAATGAGTACACAGTATGGTTTGAGAGTAAATCGGAGAAAGACGAAGGTAATGAGAAGTAGTAGAAATGAGAACAGCGAGAAACTTAACATCAGGATTGATGGTCACGAAGTCAATAAAGTTAAGGAATTCTGCTACCTAGGCAGTAAAATAACCAATGACGGACGGAGCAAGGAGGACATCAAAAGCAGACTCGCTATGGCAAAAAAAGGCATTTCTGGCCAAGAGAAGTCTACTGATATCAAATACCGGCCTTAGTTTGAGGAAGAAATTTCTGAGGATGTACGTCTGGAGTACAGCATTGTATGGTAGTGAAACATGGACTGTGGGAAAACTGGAACAGAAGAGAAGCGAAGCATTTGAGATGTGGTGCTATAGACGAATGTTGAAAATTAGGTGGACTGATAAGGTAAGGAATGAGGAGGTTCTACGCAGAATCGGAGAGGAAAGGAATATGTGGAAAACACTGATAAAGAGAAGGGACAGGATGATAGGACATCTGCTAAGACATGAGGGAATGACTTCCATGGTACTAGAGGGAGCTGTAGAGGGCAAAAACTGTAGAGGAAGACAGAGATTGGAATACGTCAAGCAAATAATTGAGGACGTAGGTTGCAAGTGCTACTCTGAGATGAAGAGGTTAGCACAGGAAAGGAATTTGTGGCGGGCCGCATCAAACCAATCAGTAGACTGATGACCAAAAAAAAAAAAAAAAAAAAAAGGATAGTTCAGTAGTTTATTATATACATGGTGGTCCATTGGAAGTGACCAGGCCATATTCCTGTACATTGACCATTTCTGTTGGGACACCCTGTTAATTATTTGAGAATAGCTTACCCCCAACATGTCTGATGATTTTTTCTAAGCGAAAGACTTACTTGCCCAAAAAACGTATCTTCTTCTTCTACTACTACTTCTTCCTTCTTCTTCTTCTTCTTTGGCTTTGCAGTTCATTGTTAACCTTGGATTCTTCAGTAGTTCTCGGCTAATAATCACGATCCAACGCACGAACGTTCCTACAGCCTATTTTCTACAGTGTCCCATGACGCCATAGACCGGTCTAGTCCTCGGTCGATCACGTCTTCTTTGACCCCCTGAAGTCCCATCTGAGATCTTCTCAGCTACAACTGAATCGCTCATCAGTGCCACGTGCCCCAACGTAGACAATCTCGCTTATTTGACTGTTCCAGTAATAGTTGGACCTTTATACAGAGTCCAGTCACATCAATGAGACAACGACCTCATAGTGCAATAACCACTCACTGGGGGCAGGTGCCAGCACTAACCGTGGTGGCTGCATCTAGCGTGTCGGGGGGACGCGGGAAACAATGTATTCGTGGTCGTAATTTGGAAACGGAGCAACTTATCTAACGTCCAAAAGGACACGATACTTGGCCTTTGTGCGAAGGATTAAGTTTGTAAGCCGTTCGCGTGGTTAAAGTATACCGTGCATGGAAAGATGGTGCTATCCAAAACTGGTGCCGAGGCCACAGTGGAGCACCACGGACAACTGTAGAGATGTGTAGGAGCCAAGAGACTTCTAACTGTAGAGGAACTGACCATCCAGATGGACGAAGGGGCCACCAACAGTGCCTTCTCAACGACCTTTCAGCGAACGTTGCTGCATATGCGACTCCACAGCAGGCGCCAGTTTCATGCACCCATGCTGATTACCCTTCATCGGCGGCGAAATGTGGAATTAGCACCACAATACCGCAACTGGACGTCCACTGAGACAAGTGGTCTTTCCAGATAAATCACGGTTCATGCGCCACCGTAAAGATGACCGTTGCTGTGTATTGCATTTCAACGATCGTCCACTGAGTGTGCCGTGAGTAGCAGCCCTAGGTTTCTTGGCTGAGAATCCAGGGGGCATATAGCCCGATGGAGGTGGCTCCACAGAGCCAACACGAGCCAACAGACTTGCAACTGTAGAGCAACTGACCACCCAGATGGATGAAGGGGCCACCAACAGTGTCTTCTCAACGACCATTCAGCGAACGTTCACATTTACCTCGGAAACTTGGTCATTAAAATTAAAAATTATTGGATTGCTAGATGCCCAAGCTGTGAAGAAGGAAGATGGAGGTTGAGGTACTGCCATCGGCTGCATAGTACACATATTGTCCACCAACATTAATGCGATTATGTTAAAAGCCTGAACACCTACCTTTTACAGCGTGGTACGCGGCGCAACATGCGGGAAAAAACAAATTGCGTGTAGAGACGGACAAGGTCCCCAAGGACTGATCCACTGTGCCTTCCAGAATGACGACATCACCCAGAAACGGCCACGAAAACATTGCCCAGACCATAACGCTCTCTCCTCCGGTCTACACCCTTGCGACGCATGTACCAGCAGGACAATGAAATGCAACGTGTAACACAGCTCGCAGTATATGTGCGCCATTCGAAGAGCACGAGGATGCTTTTACCGTACTCCCCTGGCCACCAACCCCGGATCAAAGCCCAATTAATCTTAATGACTAAGTTTCCGAGGTAAATGTGAACATTGGTGTTTTAAGCTTTTTATAAATGATTAATTTTGTAACAGCAGTTCAGATGCTCGAGGAAAATAGCTTTTTTCCGCAAAATCGGTTCTAAAAACACATGGAGGAGTATTTTTGACAAGCAATAGATATCCAGTCATATGACGATTGATACAGGTTTAGTTCCCTTGCTTCTCAAACTGCGGTTGATGAATGTAATGTTAAGTGCACTAGTTACCAAAATGGTACTGAAACAGAGGATGACAGACTAAAGGCCGAAATACTAAATGTCTTTTTCCAAAGCTGTTTCGCAGAGGAAGACTGCACTGTAGTTCCTTCTCCAGATTGTCGCACAGATGACAAAACGGTAGATATCGGAATAGATGACAGAGGGATAGAAAACAATTAAAATCGCTCAAAAGACGAAAGACCGCTGGACCTGACGGTATACCAGTTCGATTTTACACAGAGTACGCGAAGAAACTTGCGCCCCTTCTTGCAGCGGTGTACCGTAGGTCTCTAGAAGAGCGTAGCGTTACAAAGGACTGGAAAAGGGCACAGGTCATCCCGGGTTTCAAGAAGGGACGTGCAGAACTATAGAACTATATCTCAAACGTCGATCAGTTGTAGAATTTTGGAACACGTATTATCTTCGAGTATAATGACTTTTCTGGAGACTAGAAATCTACTTTGTAGGAATCAGCATGGGTTTTGAAAATGAGGATCGTGCGATACCCAGCTCGCGCTGTTTGTCCACGAGACTCAGTGGGCCATAGACACGGGTTCCCAGGTAAATACCATGTTTCTTCACTTCCGCAAGGCGTTTGATACAGTTCCGCACAGTCGTTTAATGAACGAAGTAAGAGCATCTGGACTATCAGACCAATTGTGTGATTGGATTGAAGAGTTGCTAGGTAGCAGAACGCAGAATGTCATTCTCATTGGAGAGAAGTCTTCCCAAGTAAGAGTGATTTCTGGTGTGCCGAAGGGGAGTGTTGTAGGGCCGTTGCTATTCACAATATATAAAAATGGCCTTTTGGATAACATCGGAAGTTCGTAGAGGTTTTTTGCGGATGATGCTGTAGTATATCGAGAGGTTGTAACAATGGAAAATTGTACTGAAGTGCAGGAGGATCTGCAGCGAATTGACGCATGGTGCAGGGAATGGCAATTGAATCTCAATGTAGACAAGTGTAACGTGCTGCGAATACATAGAAAGAAAGATCCTTTATCATTTAGCTACAATATAGCAGGTCAGCAACTGGAAGCACTTAATTCCATAAATTATCTGAGAGTAGGCATTAGGAGCGATTTAAAATGGAATCATCATATAAAGCTGATCGTCGATAAAGCAGATGCCAGACTGAGATTCATTGGAAGAATCCTAAGGAAATGCAATCCGGAAACACAGGAAGTAGGTTACAGTACACTTGTTCGCCCACTGCTTGAATACTGCTCACCAGAGTGGGATCCGTACCAGATAGGGTTGATAGAAGAGAGAGAGAAGATCCAACGGAGAGCAGTGTGCTTCGTTACAGGATCATTCAGTAATCGCGAAAGCGTTACGAAGATGATAGATAAACTCCAGTGGAACACTCTGCAAGAGAGACGCTGAGTAGCTCGGTACAGGCTTTAGTTGAAGTTTCGAGAACATACCTTCACCGTGGAGTCAAGCAGTATATTGCTCCCTCCTACGTATATCTCGCGAAGGGACCATGAGGATAAAATCTGAGAGATTAGAGCCCACTCAGAGGCATACCGACAATTTTTCTTTCCACGAACAATACGAGACTGGAATAGAAGGGAGAACTGATAGAGGTACTCAAAGTACCCTCCGCCAGACACCGTCAGGTGGCTTGCGGAGTATGTTCAACAAAATGTGTGTTACGGGATTTAACTGCTAAGGTCATCAGTCCCTAAGCTCACACACTACTTAATCTAAATTATCCTAAGGACAAACACACACACCCATGCCCGAGGGAGGACTCGAACCCCCGCCGGGACCAGCCGCGCAGTCCATGACTGCAGCGCCTTAGACCTGTGGAGTATGGATGTAGATGTACACTAGTACCGCAGCGAAATTACACGATTCCGGTCCAGAAAGGAGCGAACTGGCTGCACGGAACATATGCTGCAAGGACGTAGGTCAGAAGAGGTCACTTGAGCGTATTACAGAGCGAAAGTAACGGTAGTGCACTCCGTCCGGCGACGGAGAGGGGTGTGCGTACTTGCACGGAGTGCTGTGGAACTCCTCAAGGAAACAAAGAAAGGTGAAGGTGTGGCCGAACGATCGGATCTAGAAGGCGTAACGAGCTGTAACGCCGCGGGTAACATTTGCGGCGGCCGTGCCACGCCCCGGTGCGCCGCTGACCTACAGAGGGGCTGGCAGGGAGGGCAATTTCGCCCGGGGGCCGTGGGAACGGCTGCCGGTGGCCACGCGGCCCGCACTTCTTCAGCTGCGCCGCCAGCGCTGAATACCCAGCAACCGGCTGCACTGGTCGCGTGCCCAAGGCCCCGGGCTCGCCCCGTGCAGTGACGACACACCACCGAGCCCTCGCTGAACACGTTCGCCGCGTGTGGCAGCGCCGAAACCTTACACACTGGGTGCTCCATAGCGAGAGGAGGGCATCCGCAAATATTACCAATGTCCGCTGGATAAGCTTCTACACTTAACCCTTTCCAGCCCGTTGGGCCCACTTCGACCTATTACAATTTTCAGAAACTTCTGAAAAATCCACGAAATCGAACTGGTTCGACATGTCAATATGCCATGCTAGTGTGTAAACTTCATTAGATGGCTGTACCAAGAGGATGGTACACAGGACATTTCTTCCATTTTGTGCTCAATTGAACGCATGGGGTCGTTAGTGCAGGAGATCTGCTAACGAATTATTTTTAGGGTAAATTTTGTTTATTTTTTAATTTAAAAATATGTAGGTATACTGTACGAAATGCTTTTGAAAAATTGTATTTTTTCAGAGAAGTATTACAAGGTTATAAAGAAATGGGCCCACAGGGACGCAGTGGGAACATTAGTACCTAGTCGTAGATCTGCAAGTGAAGTTATCCAAGGGGGGTTGGGTTGGATTCTTTGAGGGAAGAGACGAAACAGCGAGGTCACCGGTCTCATCGGATTAGAGACAGACGGGGAAGGAAGTCGGCCGTACCCTTTCAAAGGAACCATCCTGGCATTTGCCGGGAGCGATTTAGGGATATCACGGAAAACCTAAATCAGGATGGCCGGACGCGGGATTGAACCGTCGTTCTCCCGAATGCGAGTCCAGTAGTTATCCAAGGAAACATTACTGTGTGAATAGCGAATCCAAAGGCAAAAAGGTAGGCGTAGTGAACGCTCGGCTTCTTTATAAGCCTCATCGTTCCCAGCCCAAAGAGAAGCCTATGTCTTTGCTAAAGTTCGGTCTACAAATGGCCAATGCATTGCTTCGGACTGAGAAACCTGACAAGAGGAGCTGAAGCAGCGAGTGTGCAACCTCCATGCTGTTCATCTTGCACTTGTTGATGATGTTATGCTCGACCATATTGTACAATGGACTGTACAAGACGGTAACAAACAAAGATGCAATCTGTGTAAATCTGTGTAAACTTTGACGCGAAGTGAATATTGCGATTCTCTTCCAATGAGGTCGACTGTTTGTACTGGATATCACAATTTTTTTTCCTATAACTGAACAAGAAAATATTCAAGTACTTGATTAAAGTTTCCAAAATAATGTTATGAATATTATTGACTGTATTCAGATTCCTGAACTGTATTCTCAGTCTGGATTCCATAGGGAAAAAAATGCCGTAACACAAAAAGAACTTTAAATTATGCTTACAGTGCTTCTAGAAGTACTAACAAGTCAAAAATAGAGTTTTTACCTTTTTCTAATGCGACATAAAATGTGGGCTCGGAAAGTGTTAAAAGGAGTTTTTCAAGGAAACGGGCATTTTCCACGAAAGGTACATAGCCTAAGGTACCGAGGATAAAACCTAAAGTAGGCTTTCCTGACTGTGGTCTAAAATTGATCGGATCCTCAGCAATCATCAAGTCAAAGCGAGTTTTCGCCCTCCATCGAAGACAGCAAGACTTTTAGGTACCTCCAAAAGACGATGCTCTGCAAGGATGTGATATATAAGAACCCCGACGCGTATAGTTGGTGAAAGATGCAGCGTACACAGAACATACATCCGGTTCTTACAGCCCCATAAATCGGCTGAGCTGGAGCAGGGCATCGTTACGGAGCACTCTACGCTGTGTAAAGACGGAATTCTGTCGTTGACTTCATATTTTTGGGACTAGGTAGTAATGAAAGCAGCGGAAATTCGTTTTACGAAGAACGGAAACACAGCTGTTTCAACTTGGACAAAGCATGTAATTGCGCCCTTTCTTTAATAAATTCGCAAAGACGTTGGTACAGTGCATCGCCTAATGATACATCGATATAGCAGTATGGATCGACCTTATAACAACATATTCAGTATGTGCTGTCGTCCAAAGATCGTTATGCCACACCACACGCATCGATACCACAGACGATGTCTCGCTTCAAATGGGAGGCGCTCCTGAACACACAGCTCTCTCTCAGCACTGCAGCGCCATCACACTGGATCGATATGGAGCCGACCGTCGACTCGTTCTGTCCCAGTTCGTGACATCTGATGAAACAGTCAGCGTCATCTGGTAGGGATACCAATGGTATTCATGTCTCAAATGGAACTGTACGCCGGCCGGGGTGGCCGAGCGGTTCTAGGCGCTACAGTCTGAAGTTCTAGGGGACTGATGACCTCAGAAATTAAGTCCCATAGTGCTCAGAGTCATTTGAATCATTTCGAACTGTACTTTTGTAAATGTTGGACTTATTATCTAAAGGCAGTTGTAAATATTCCACACTCTCCTGTGGCAGTGGACTGTATAAAGGTAATCATCGATTTCATCATTCTTGAAAGGAAGTGAACTAATGTTTGACATGTTGAAGTTCCCATGAGCCATACCCCAAAGCAATCAAAGGAACCCACAGTTATGAGCAGACGATTGTAGCTTCTTCACGTCATAGCACAACACATGCGCAGGTTTTTGACGCCGAACATCATCACTGGTGTTTGTGCCTGCAAGCGCACTGGGGCGGTCCGCGGGATTTAGCACACTGGACTTGCATACGGGAGGACGACGGTTCAATCCCGCGTCCGGCCATCCTGATTTAAGTTTTCCGTGATTTCCCTAAATCGCTGCAGGCAAATGCCGGGATGGTTTCTTTGAAAGTCCATGGCCGACTTCCTTCCCAGTCCTTCCCTAACACAATGAGACCGATGACCTCGCTGTTTGGTCTCTTCCCCCAAAACAACCCAACTCAACCCTCAAAGGGTGGAGCGGCTGCTGTAGTTTCAGTTTGTCAGCGCCCTCTGAGCCAGGCCAAGAGGTACAAGCCCGAATATCATAAAAAGAAAGAGGGGTTCTGCTTCTGTACGCACTAAATGTAATGGATTAGTCACTGCTGCGCGAAAACATGAAGAGACACGTTATAAACACCATCACTACGGTTTTCTTGGCGTGTATGATCAATGGTGAGCTTTCGCATGTACTGCCGAGTTGTTGATCCTATTTAGCTGCAAGACACTCGCATTTCAACGACCCAGTCGTCTTCTTCAGGTGCTGCGAGCTTGATTGTTTACGTGCACTCGCTACCTAGATTCCAACCAACCTGTGATGTACTGTTGGTGTCGCGCCTGCTACTTACACGTAAGTTCGAGTCCCGGCGTCCGCTACGCATTATGATGCTCATTCGTTTTTCGGAGCCTGCAGTCATTTCGTAAAATGCGCAGTCTCTTGACGTTTTTACAGCTCGTGAGATGGCCGGCACACTTTTAATAAATTGAGTGTCGGATCCCAAGTCCTGCTCAAGTTGAAACCACTGTCCAGATTTCTTAGATGTTCCAACATTTTATTTCGATAGACTTGTTACTTAAGTTCTCCGAGACTTGGCGTTTTCAGCGCGATGTTGGCCTCATCGTATTTCATTTCATGATTACGTTCGAGGCTATGCTGGTTGTTTTAGGCGGATGTGTCGCTGATGGTCATCACACCTGTCCGGGACTGCTCAAATAGTCTGCCCACAAAAGCAGACTTTTAGAACAGTCGAGGAGAGGTGCGAGAACAGTTAGCAACATATACGCCTAAAACCACCAAGCAAATCAACTGTCGCCGATCAGTGCCTCGAGCACAATCGTGAAATGAAACAGGAGACCAGAAATGTGGTACATACGCCAAATGTCTAGGACAGAGTAACTGAGCTGTATATATCAGGACCGTGAATATCTGAAGACGCTCGTGTGTGGTGAACAAAACTAGCAGTAAATCAAGCAATATGCGATGTGTGGCGGTTTATCTGTGCATAACGTCCTGAAAAAGCTCCTACTCGAATGCTAAATTTTCACGCACCTTTGTGGAAGGACGGGGTAGGAAATAAGACGTACTCTTTCAAAGAACAATCACAGTTTTTACTTTAAGCCATTTAGGAAAATCCCGGAAGAACTATAGATAGATGGCCGGATGGGGATTTAAGCGGCTCCCATCTCGAATTCGAATCCAGTGTCTTAACGCTGAGTCATCTCGCTCTGTCCTCCTTGTGATGAGGACTTCACTTTGACGAATGGAATGTTGGCAAATGACGCTTCTAGAAACAACACATACTAGGATGTATAAAAAACCGTCTATGTCAAACACAATTGGTTATTCATTCATACGTTGTAATGAGTGCTATCCATAGTGGATGTCAAATTGATTCCATATTTTTAGATTCCAGAAGGCTTCTGACGCCGTTCTTCACAAACAGTTTTTAATCAAATTGCATGTCTACTGTACATCGTCTCAGTTGGGCGACCGAATTCGTGATTTATGTCACAAAAGTCACTGTTCGTAGTAACTGGCAAGAAGTCGTCGACTGAAACTCAAGTGACATCTGGAGTTCCCCTACTCAGCTGTCCCCAATGTATACAGACGACTAAGGGCACCATCTGAGGAGACCTCTTAGATCGTTTTCAGATGATGCTGTCGCATATTGTCTAGTGAAGTAAGCAAAACGATTTGCAAAATGGTTTATACAATATATCTGTACGGCGTAAAAAATAGCAGTTGATTCTGAACAATTAAAAATGTGGGGTCATCCTTATGACTAATAAAAAAGTATTAAATTTCAAATACACTATAAACTGCACAAATTTAAAGGCTGCCGATTCAAGTAAAAACTTAAGAGATTATAATTACGAACAAATTAAACTGGGGAGGTGAACCAAAGACTTTATTTTATTGGCAGAACACTTAAAAGATGCAACAAATCTACTACAGGGAGTGCCTATACTACACTTGCCTATCCCTTAACGAGTGCTGCTGTGCTGTATGGGATCCTTACCAGATAGCAATGACGCAGTACGTCCAAAAATTTGAAAGGTGGGCAGCTCGTATTGTATTATCGTGATATTGGGGAGAGGGTGTCACGGATGCGATACGAAAGTTGGGGTCGCAGTGACCAAAGCAAATGCGTTTTTCGTTTTCTGGAGATCTTCTCACGAAATTTAAATCACCAATTTTCTCCTCAGAATGCAAAGTTATTTTGTTGGTTCCCCCAACATGAGAATAAATAACCATCGCAAAAAATAAGAGAAATCAGACGTCGCACGAAAAGGTTTAGGTGCTAATTTTTCCCAAGTGCTATTCGAGAGCGGAACGGTCAAGAAACACTGTAGTCTAACAAAAAATGGTTCTATGAAGCCTCTGCCAAGCACTTAAGTGTGAATTGAAAAATAGTGGTGCTGATGAACAACTTGAGAGGATGGATATTTCAGTGCAATGCCTCGGTCTGAGATGCCAACAGCCACTCGGATCACTTCCGAACAACGAACCCAAGTCTATCGAGTCACTCTTCACACAGCTTACAAACCATGCCCGATAATATCTCGTAGTCACGCTGATTCAGTTTTCTATGCTGTATCATCTTCAGTGTAAAGTAAGATATTCCCAACACAATTGTTGATAGAATCACCTTTTCCTTCATTTAAGACAACTATCTACGAACAGTTGATATTAAGGGACTACTTTTTCTTGCAGTCTTCTGGGTATCATTAGAAACGTTAGCACACTTTCGATAAACAGTTTGAAGTAATTCATTTTTTCCAGGAAAGGGAACCAGTAGCGGATTAACATTTATACGGGAAGAACCCGAACTGCAGAGATAAAATTTGGGATATTGTTAAGGAATATTTTCTGAGTATTTCGATACCAATGGTATCCGTTGGCTCGTTACAGAGTGAGTGTAGTTCGTTTGATTTTTTATTCCCATTTATTTTTGTATTTATTACACGGGAAATATTTGCAGGCCACTGCAAATTTCGACGATATTCGCTGTGACTTGTTTGGATACAAGTTTGTTTCATTCACTCATTCACTAACATCGACCATGTATTTAGGGGTTGTAGAGAGGAGTGACACGAACAGGACGAATAAAAAATATCAGTACTGGGGAAGGCGAATGGAAGGGTTCTAGGAAAGAGCAGTACATCTGCAACAGAGACCGAACAGAGGCTAGCGAGACCAGTTACAGAAGACTCCTCTAGCGTTTGGAGTCCTTACCAGAGACGCGCTGCTAGGTTCGTAATTGGGAAGTATAGCCGGTACCGAGATGCTTGAGGAAAATGAATGAGAACCTCTAGATGGTGCAAATGGCTTTGAGCACTATGGGACTTAACATCTGAGGTCATCACCCTAGCCTTAGAACTACTTGAACCTAGCTAACCTAAGGACATCACACACATCCATGCCCGAGGCAGGATTCGAATCTGCAACCGCATCATCAGAGCTGTTCTGGACTGAAGCGCCTAGAACCACTCGGCCACAGAGGCCGGCTGAGAATCTCTAGAAGGAAGGCGACTTGGTTCTCCCTTCCCTATTCCTATTGGATACACTTAGCCACTGTTCGAGGAAGACTCTGAGAAAATTCTGTTGTCACCCTTGCACATCCCGTATAGGAATCATGAAAAGTAATTGATTGCATATGCACTTTACCGTCTTTGGCGTTAGCCTTCTTCACATCTCTTACAGCAAATACGTAGAAAAAGATCTACAATTTATTATTACATTACAACAAGTATAATGAACTGTAATTCACATTTATATAGCTCCTATGAGTAATACAGGTAAGATGTACAAACATAATATTTTTTCCTGCTGCTAAATGCAAAGTTCATCTTGTCGTAAGTTGTTTCTTGTACGGCGTGTACATGTCGTTATTTAAATGTGCTGCCGATGGGTGGTAATGGCATGTTTATATAAAAATAAGTAGGTAAAATAAATGGCATCATCCATATCTAACAAACGGAATAATGTACTTCTAAAATATGCAGTTGTTTAAAAATATACATGAATTTACATAAAAAACTGACCTGAATATTTATTTAGAAGTTACAACTCAACAAATTTTTTACTTTTATTTTTGTTATGTTCTCATTTGTAAAACCTGAACGAGTATTCAGGACAATTTTAATATAAATTTATGTGATTTTCAAAAAACTGCGTATTTTAGAAAGTATATTATTCAGTATATCAGACATTCTGAAGCAAGTAACCTGTATTACTTATGTATGATTATGTAATAATGCCAATGTCACTCACCCACAGTACTTTTAAATTGTGACGTTTATACGCTGCAGAGAAAAACTTACAAGATACATTTTGTATTTAGCAGTGGGAAAAATTGCTGTTTGTACATCGTATCTATGTTAATCGTATCGGTTATACAAATATGAATTGCACCTATTTAAGTTTACTGTAAATGAAATTCTTAGGTCCAGATTTTTTTTCACATTTTCAGTAGTAAGAGTGAAGATGGCTAACGCCGAAAACGGTAATCATAATAAGCTGCTTATGGCGATCAACAGCTTAAAATAATCGCAATAGAAGTGCCTCGTGATCGCGGGCTCTCAACGTGACATTATGTCTGTCTTTTATTTATATCTCGCTCAAAACTCATAAGGAATAGGGCAGAAAATGGCTAGTATTAGTCCAAAGTACCCTCCGCAATGCACTGTACAGTAGCTCGCGGAGTATATTCATAGAAGTAGATATTACTCGCAACGAATTTTTTTCCCTCACTTAATTTCTATCTTCTATATAAGCCCTTCTTCGTGGACATCTTATACGGTCTAGGGATTCCCTTGACAAAGTCACGTCCTGATGTAGCGTAGTATGGTTCGTACTTCTCTTTTTCTTTGTGACAACTGGTGTATTGTTCGTTTCACAACTTTGAGCACTATTAGTAACTCATCAGTAGCTTTCACATTCCCAACCCCCCCTCTCCCCCCTGCGGCATCCAACCCTTCCCATCCTCTCCAGATTGAACATTTTTTCCGACTCTGTCTTCAAACGAACCAACACCACATCCGTTGCATATTTTCCATCTATTAGCCACTTCTTCAGTGGTTCTCCTAAACCACTTTAGGCGAACCCCTATATGGTTCCTGCAATACAGCCAGTTTTGTCCTCTTCCCAATACGTCTCCAACTTACGTGTTAGTCCGTCTGTGATAACTTAGCATATATCGTTCTTCCCTACCGGATAAATTTAGAAAATCTTATTGGAGAAGATAGTGCTACCATTATGCTGCCACGTCTATCTCGCGCAGGGATCATAAGGTAAGAGAGATTACGGCACGTACGGAGATATGTAGACAGTCATTTTTCCCTCGCTGTTTACACGGATGGAACAGAAAACAAAATCCGATAATATTGGTACGATGCACCCTCCATCACGCGGTTCACTGTATCTTGTGAAGTCAGTTTCCCTTTTTTTTTTCTCCATTAATTTATAGCTACCCTGTAAGCTACCAAATTGATAAATTCATCTCCTGATGAAAGAAAATGGCCGGCCGGTGTGGCCGAGTGGTTCTAGGCGCATCAGTCTGGAAACGCGTGACCACTACGGTCGCAGTTTCGAATCCTGCCTCTGGCGTGGATGTGTGTGATGTCCTTAGGTTACTTAGGTTTAAGTAGTTCTAAGTTCCAGGGGACTGATGACCTCAGATGTTAAGTCCCATAGTGCTCAGAGCCATTTGAACCATTTTTGAAAGAAAAAGTCATTTTTCTTTTTGACAACAAGTTTTTGGCTGGTTTTGCAGCATTCGAGTGCTCTCCGCGCCTCCCCCCCCCCCCCCCCCCCCACTCCCTCCCTCCCAGTTTGGTCCTTTCTTCCCATCTGGTGTTGAAGTGAGTCAGTGCTATGCATATTCTATTAGCAACTTCGTAAGTTTTTGGCAAATGCTGGAATGGTTTCTCCAATACGGCCACGCTCGATTTCATCCCCATCATCTCCAACTTACGTGTCGCTCTGTCTCTTTGGTACAAATGGCTCTGAGCACTATGGGACTTAACATCTGAGGTCCTCAGTCCCCTAGACTTAGAACTACTCAAACCAACTAACGTAAGGACATCACACACATCCATGCCCGAGGCAGGATTCGAACCTGCGACCGTAGCAGCAGCGCGGTTCTAGACTCAAGCGCCTAGAACTGCTCGGCCACAGCGGCCAGCGCACTGTCTCTAATGACCTCTTATCTATCATCCTTGCGCACAATGATCTCGCAGGTATTTTTTTTTTCATTAATGTGTTACACGTATATTGCCTTACCTGCTACTTTTGCTACTCCTCTTCGTTCCCCCGCCTTTGAGGGTTCGGTATAAGGACATCATCTTGGCCGAGTACGACGTGGTGGCACACAATCACTTCCCAACACTCACAAATGAGATCTGTACAGAGTCGACACACAAGGAAAACAGCTGACAACTACTAGTATCGGCACACGTAGGGTATAGCACCAGAACCGAAGACGCGGAGCGGGTAAAGTTATCGCACACAGCCAACTACTGCCAGAGCCGCGACAAACGGGAGACGATCAGTAGTGCAGACGAGATGGCAGGTGACCGGTCCGTGTGGTCATGGCACGGTGGGGAGCGGACGCGCTGGTGCTCGCTGGGAAGTCGGCGCGGTACTACTGGCCGGAGGTGGGCGCGTGCACGCCGCTGCCGCTGCGCGCACGGGCGACTTTCGCTGCAGCTGCCGGGTAAGGGCTGAGCTGTCTCGGCAGGTACCGCTAGCCGTTCGCGGTTACGTCCGAACGGCCGCCAACGGGTGTCATCCGCGGAGCCGCGGAATGTCGCGGCACTGCCGAGATGAATCACAAACGCGAATGGAATCTCTCCCACACCTGATGACACCCAAGTCGTTGGTGTCGGAATTTACCTGCCGTCGGGATTTGGGTCAGGGATACAGTGATGCTCTAGAGGAGAAACGCGTCAGAAGAAAAGCCCGTAGAATTTTGTGAACTGCGATGTTGTGTACACGCTCGCGGTGTACACACGCTGATGACTACACAGTTGACGACAGTGACTGTTACAACTTTCTGCGAAATCCGCCACTGCTTATGAGCTCTGCTACATTACTGTAGGTATAGCCGAAGGGTCTATATCTTCAGTAAGAAAATGTATGTCCTCATTTTACTAAGGTTTGAAGCTCCTCTTTTCTTTCTTCCGTGAAGATGAGACATTGGTGTCGAAACATGTCTGGGTTGGTTGGTTGGTTGGTTTGGGGAAGGACACCAGACAGCGTGATCATCGGTCTCATCGGATTAGGGAAGGACGCGGAAGGAAGTGGGCCGCGCCCTTTCAGAGGAACCATCCCGGCATTTCCCTGGAGTGATTTAGGGAAATCACGGAAAACCTAAATCAGGATGGCCGGACGCGGGATTGAACCGTCGTCCTCCCGAATGCGAGTCCAGTGTCTAACCACTGCGCCACCTCGCTCGGTAACATGTCGGTAACATGTCGGTAACATGTCTGGGTAAATGTAGAACTAAACTAAATGTGTTTGCATAAGGCTGATTTCCGAAAACACCCAGTTTTTAAAATAGGTGTCCTACGTAACACGGGCGCCCTAATACTAATCAGGAAAGTACTTGGGCTCGAACAAACAGATCTGTATGAACGTTTGGTTGCAGGACCAATATGTACCTCTGAATGTGCTGGTGGGTCTCGTTTTTCTGCAAAACTCTACAGTAATGCCCTAGATATCACTGTAGATGTAATTGTAGACGCCATACGCAATGCAGCAATCTTAACTACAAATGTAAATGCGGAATGTCAATAAAATGCTCCGAGCAATACGAATGACAGCAAAACGCACAGTGAAGAAATGCCAAGTTGATCGCATGGCGCATTTGCACATTCTATAATATCAGTGTTGAACGCCACGTCAGTGACACTTTTGAAGTTGTTTGCTGGTTCACCAATGTCGTAGCCAGCGTTCTGCCACGCGTAACGAAGCATTGGTCTGTATACTCCCGCAGATAACTGATTGTAAATGACAGAATGCATATTCATGATAAAGAATCTGTCATGCAATTTCGGCTGCACATTACTGGAACGTAGTTTAATGAAGTCTCTTATTCTCCTGGCATATATTTTATATTGCCTGAAGAAATACACATGCAGAGGTTGTGCATATTTTGTAATTTTAGGCGGAATGATTTTTAAATGTGGATTCAAAACTGACAGAAAAATCGCCTTCAGATGTTGTTTCGTCATCTTCCCACTCACACTTGCATCGACGACGACATTTGGAGGGCACCGCGTTTCTATTTCCCTTGACACGCGGGGTCCAAACTTTCCACTGGATTCTTGGAAGCAAATATAGAGTTTGTCTGCCAATCGTCCGTCCATCGATATAGCAATATCGATCGTGTAACTATCTCTACATCTACATCTATAATCCGTAACCCAGCCAACGGTGTGTGGCGGAGGGCACTTTACGTGCCACTCTCATTACCTCCCTTTTCTGTTCCAGTTGCATATGGTTCGCGGAAGAACGACTGCCGGAAAGCCTCTGTGCGCGCTCGAATCTCTCTAATTTTACATTCGTGATCTCCTCGGGAGGTATAAGTAGGGGGAAGCAATATATTCGATACCTCATCCAGAAACGCACCCTCTCGAAACCTGGACAGCAAGCTACACCGCGATGCAGAGCGCCTCTCTTGCAGAGTCTGCCACTTGAGTTTGCTAAACATCTCCGTAACGCTATCACGCTTACCAAATAACCCTGTGACGAAACGCACCCCTCTTTTTTGGATCTTCTCTATCCCCTCCGTCAACCCGATCTGGTACGGATCCCACACTGATGAGCAATACTCAAGTATAGGTCGAAGGAGTGTTTTGTAAGTCACCACCTTTGTTGATGGACTACATTTTCTAAGGACTCTCCTAATGAATCTCAACCTGGTACCCGCCTTACCAACAATTAATTTTATATGATCATTCCACTTCAAATCGTTCGGCACGCATACTCCCAGATATTTTACGGAAGTAACTGCTACCAGTGTTTGTTCCGCTATCATATAATCATACAATAAAGGATCCTTCTTTCTATGTATTCGTAATACATTACATTTGTCTGTGTTAAGGGTCAGTTGCCACTCCCTGCACCAAGTGCCTATCCGCTGCAGATCTTCCTGCATTTCGCTGCAATTTTCTAATGGTGCAACTTCTCTGTATACTACAGCATCATCCGCGAAAAGCCGCATCGAACTTCCGACACTATCTACTATGTGTTGCACAGTTAACTGATTGCAACATCGCGACAGTGTTTCTCTCCCCTTTCATGGATAGTGTTCTGTCGCAAGAAAGTTCATAGTTGAACTGACTCTGATCACAGTTCCATACAGAACTAATATCGATGTTTCTCTCGTGATATGCTCATTGACGTCAGCAACAAACGTTTGAGCTCTTTTAATCAGCTCTTCTTCGTCATCCTTATCTTCTCGTGCTTGGAGCATAGTGATACGGCGTGATGTTATCCTAAACTCCTTTTTAAAATTAGTAATAAATCCTAGTGAAGCTGTGAAGTTTGTACACCCGAGATTTCTGGCTACGACCAACGCCCAAAGTTGTAAATGCCAATAATGAACGGCGGAACCACATTCTCGCGCTTCATCGAATTTCGCCATTACACGCTCGTTGATGGTCTTGAACAGCAGTGTACGATTTCCTTTGAAAACTGTATTTCCTCCTCTTTTCTTTGCCACGTACTCCAGTATGTTTTTAATATTGCTTTTAGACTTCAGTTTAGGGTATCTTTTCAGAAGCTTGTCGTATGTGTCGAAACATCTTACGGAATAATCATTGTACATGTTCTCCAGTGTGTTGTCATCAAACGCCGTGATGATACTTGCAACTTTAACCTTCTTCTTGGGAGACGGTTGGTATTCACTGTCACTGCTTCCATCGCCTCTTCCCGCACTTGCCGCAGCACTACCGTTTGCAATGAGTTGTTTGTCATTATCATCCCCATCATCATTATTATTATGTGTTAGTGTTACAACAGTATCTGTTTCTAACTTATGCTCATATTTCTGCACTATAATAGATACCAGAAAACATGCGAATGATTCGTCTTCTACACCAATAACATCTTCACGAAGAAGGGTTCTTTGTAACTTCATCTCAACCAATCGTAAAACATTAGCAGGATTGATTACCAATCGCCGAGCCATCTGACGCTTCAATACACAAATAATGTCACAAAACGCAACTTCAGAGGCACACTGCACCGTCCCTGCTGGTCCCAACTGGCGTACCGGCAGGTCAGTGCGCAATGCGGCATGGCATACGCAGAGGCCTCTAACGGACGACTGCAGACTTTTGCAGATGCGGGAGTATCACTAGCGCAATAAGATACCTTTACATTATTTCTCACTCGATTTTGGTGTATTTGTGTTTGTTCGAGCCCAAGTACTTTCCTGGCAAGTGCTTTCAGGAGTTCAGTCGAGTAGTTATGTCCATTTTTCTGCACGATATTTCGACGACTGCCTCTATCGTCCTCTTCAGGTGCTGCGAACTGCGTTTTTCAATCTCGCTGTCTGGATTCCAACCAGACTGTGAAGTACTGTGCCCACATCCCGACATCTTTAGTCATCATCATCTTCACTTCAGGCATTAGGCTTTTTTTTCGTTTTCCCTGTTACAGTACCGATCACTTCCTTGACTTCTTCTCCCAACTGGTTAAAATCGTCTTACCTGGAAACGTGATCTTTCTCCACTCATTATTTCGAGATGTTTATTCCAGTTTCTCGTATTTCCTTATATGCTGCTGATGATGTTAAATGTATTTAGTTCTTCCCTAAATTCCGAATTTCGAAATCTGTCAGATGTTGTTAGAAACCTCATCTCTGTGCCCTGTATGCATCTTTCGTGGCGTTTACTCATACCCCCATATTTCACTTTCGCAAAAAAGTATTGGAACTATCATTGTCTTACAAAATTCAGTCTTGGTTTTTCCTGTTTTCTTGGGCGCTTCAGTACGGAACCGCGCTGCTGCTACGGCCGCAGGTTCGAATCCTGCCTCGGGCATGGATGTGTGTGATGTCCATAGGTTAGTTAGGTTTAAGTAGTTCCAAGTCTAGGGGGCTCTTGACCTCAGATCTTAAGTCCCATAGTGCTTAGAGCCATTTTTGAACGTGTTTTCTTTTTTTATCATCGTTATACTGATATGTGACGTCACAACATAATAATTAAAATATTTGACCTGTCCAATTGTTCTATTGCTGATCACAATTTTTGTCCGCACAGGATATTTCCCCTTGAAAGCCATTGCTTTTGGTCTTTTTTTCTGAAATCGTCAAATGGTACTCTTCGCAAACCTTACCTAATAAATGAATTCCCTTTTGTAGGTCATCTTCATTATCAGCCAGCAGCGTGGCGTCGTATGCATATAAAAGACAATTCAAGCGGGAGTTACTGTTAATCTTAATCCCCGATAAAAATCTCCTTCCATTTCCGAATCGCATCATCTAAATAAACGTTAAAAAGTGTGGGTGAAATGCTACACCATCGTCTTACTCTTTTGTTTGTGGTTACAGGCTGTGTGGGAGTAGCGGTTATATCTGAAATTACAGTCGTATGTTTGTACAAACTTTTTGAAATGTTTATTGGGTGTTGTGGATATCCTCTTTTCCTCATAATTCTCCACCATTTCTTTCTATCGACATTATCGAAAGCCTTAATAAAACCATTGAACGCTAAACTGGTTTCCCTATTACCTTTTCACTGTTTTTCGAAATTTTCTTTTATTATAAATAATGCAGCTGTTGTCAATCTGCCCCTCCGAAATCCCATCTGTTCTTCGCCTAATAAAGTCTCGGCTGTAATCTTTAACCTCTTGTTCAATATTTTTGCATAAACTCTGTATGCGGTTTCACGTAAGCTGATTCCTCTATAGTTCTCACAGCTATAGCTGTCTCCTTTGTTAAATAGTGAAACCACCTTTGCACGTGACCATGCTTCTGGAACAGTTGCATTTATCCAGCACACATTAAATGAATGCAGCAATCTCTTTTGCGGTAGAGTGCCTCCATATTTTAAGAGTTCAGCGTTTATACCATCCGCACCATTAGCTTTTCTTTTTCTTGTGGAGTTGAAAGCTTCTCTTAAATCATGTGTGCATAAATTGTCTACACATCCAATTTCAATTTCATCCTCTACATTCTCTGTGGAGCACGTTTTTTCACACCGTAAGTGCTTGCAATGTTCTATCCGTTTTGCTTATTGGGTTGATTTATTTTAGTAACTTCTTTTTCTGTTTTATTTAGCATTTTCATTGTTTTATTATCTATGATTTGCCTTCCGTGAACACCGCCTTGTATTAAATTTGTAAACCTATCCCAACATTCTTGGCGAACTAGTTTCACTGCTCGACTGCTGCATTTCTCTCTTGTTTGTGAATCTGATGATTCTCCTCTGTTGCTTCTTTACGTCGAGAGATATCAATGCGTGCCCCAGGAAGTGTATTGGAACCGTTGCTCTTCATGTAGTATGTCGGTGGTCCAGCAGACAATATTAATAGTAACCTCAGAATTTTGCATGACGATGCAGTTGTATATAAGGTGTCTCATCATTAACAGCAAAAAGGGACACGGGGGAAAGCACATTATAACAGTGCTTATAAACACTGGTTTGCAAACAAACCTTTTGAGAGATAACTGCGAATGTATGCTTACAAAGCTCCACTGACTTCAGTATCAAATATTGTCGCAATTAGAACAAATGTATTCGAAATGTAAATCTTTCGACGACATCTCCAAGTAGTTGCGCTGAAATTTCAACCATGGCCTGTGGCCTGGCTTAACAAGAAACACAATAAAATTTCAGCACTTGTTACAATTTACTGTACACCGGTACCTGTTGAAGAAGGTATTCGAATGTCATCTTCGCATTTCTTGCAATACTGCACTCACTTCTGTGATGACACCACTGAAACATCTCGTAAATCTTGATAAGACAGCGCTACTCCATGCTCCAGTTCTTTGTCATTCAACGGGGTGCTGAACATATCTCTTTGGAGAAAACGACCTACGCTCCCATGCGTTTGTTTGACTTGGGCGTGACCCCCATGACCGCCACGCTTTTATGTTTCTGTAATTACTTCGTGGCACCTGAAGATGAAGGTTTAAGCTTCGACACCAGTCGTGCAATAAATAAGAAATTACTGACAGCTGGATTTATATAAATATGTTCCGCAGTCGCTGATGTCCGCCTGGTCAAATATTTCGTACAGATATTTGAGACATCAAGAAGGAGAAGTTGATTCGTACAACACCTGTATTTGCTGTGTAACGTTTCCTCAAGACAACAGAGAAATTATTTGAAATGTGAATATCATTGTTTTGAAACCACGCCCAAATCGTATCCGCCTCCGTCGCAGAGGTTGCTAACGTCAGCCTGTGCGGTGGCAGAGGATTCGGAGGTGGCCTGATCGAGCCTTGGTGGCGGAAGAGATTTTTATTGGAAGTACCTAACCGGCAAAGGGAGTAGAGGTGGTGGTGTAAATATATTGATCAGCAGACTTTGAGCAAATGCTGTGGATCAAATCCCAAACCTCAATGCAGTGTCTCATCGAATGAGGGCAGGACATCTGACATTGTGGTGATCCGTCCATCGGTTGTGGACGTTAAGCTCGGCAACCCCGTTGGTGCTGTTCGAGCGGAGTGGACCATGTATCGGCACAGGGTGTCACACTCTCCTTTTCCATACCATTATACAGCACAAACATGACACTACCTATACACATTAGTGTCACCTACACTCAAGAGGTACAAATAAAACACTACAATGCTCATTCATTGTGAGAAAACGAGTCGTTGCTCGCAGAGCATTAAAACCTTTTCCAATTATGTGGCTTAATAACCACTCAAAGATCTTCCAGTCAGCAATACCAAACGATTTTACTGATTACTTCTTACCGCTGACGAAACTGGGTTAGACTTGGTTTTCACATTGCATGCGGCTATAAAAACACCTGCTTAATTTAAAAAATAACAGAAAAGTTAAAGAGACAAAGGGTGTTTTAGTACTTACGGCGAAGTAAGAGCTCAATCATTTAGACTTTGTTTGCCGTGACTGCTTCATGCACCTTCTGCGACCAGTCAAGTAACCAGTTTTGTTTACGTTCCTATGGTAATAGCTTTGCCAACAGTCAGCGTCCTTCTTTCGCAACACGGAGCAAAACCACAAAGAAAATTCTCTTGCATAAAGTTGCTTCTACAAAAGCTCATATCGACACCGTTAACTGTTTATAAAGCATTTAGGACTTCAATGTTACGAGGAGCAATGTGTGTACAAATAATTTACCAAGCAGACATAGGGAACACACCCACTTTCATCACCAATGATTCTGTTGTCTACACAAAACCGTCATAGTAAAATTGCAGTAAACGCGCATAAAACCACTTGCACAAAATTACTCTTCATGTACAGAACGCCTTTATCCGTTATTGACAATTTCATAGCCTCCACTGGCGCTACAAAAGGAATACGAAATTGAATGAACATGAAACGTACTTAGGCACCAGGAACATTGGGATAATTAAATTTATCGGAATAATTTGTGATCCTCACGTTCTCAGCCTAGCTCTTTGAACAGAAGATGAAATTCTTAATTTAAAAAATTAGAAAATAACAATTTCAAATAAATTGAAACAGTTTTCTTCTCCATCGTACTAAGGATCAAACAAGATAGTTTCGAGGATTTATAATGGTATGTTTCTTTTGATCCCGTCCCAATGTTAGGCCGTGCACTTCACAGAGTCTTTTATAAGTGCGTATGTAGACGCTCATATAGGTGGAAATGAAGACAGTTTAATTTTGCCACCCAACATGGTTAATACACGAAGATTCTAAGGGTACAGAGTTTCCCAATTTATCTAATGTTATTATTGTAGTATTGTGGTATGTAGCTACAGAATGGAAGGAAGTTGTTTACGTATTCTCGACTTTCCTGATACTTGATTCTACATTTCAATTGTTTAATGGTTCGCTGCTGAAATAGGTACCTGCAACACACGTCAGTTAAAAGAACATAGCAATAAACCCTGCCCATCCTACCACAGTGACCCTCATAACTGAAATTATGGCACTAATACGATAAATACTGTCTACATTTATCATTTTAGTAAATTATCAAATAACTCACGATATTCTTATTTCTACAGACAGGAGAGGGAGTGATAAAGAGATTCCATCAGAAAGTTGCTAGGCATTTTCACGAAAAAAAAATGGCTCTGAGCACTATGGGACTTAACTTCTAAGGTCATCAGTCCCCTAGAACTTACACCTACTTAAACCTAACTCACCTAAGGACATCACACACATCCATGCCCGAGGCAGGATTCGAACCTGCGACCTAGTGGTCGCGCGGTTCTAGAATTTAGGGCCTAGAACCGCTCAGCCACCTCGGCCGGCTATTTTCACGAAGCTAGGTACCGTATTGTAATGACGTGAAACTGGTACTTGAGATAAAGACTACACGCAGTTATAGTTTGATCCTACCGCCGTTACTTACATTGCGGATGAATGATGCCAGACAGAATAACACCGAACTCAGAGATACGAGATGTTCTTAAGTGACTTTAAAGCAGACGCTACGCAGCTCCGTAGATTAAGTTGAGACACCCTATCCGAAATGCTTACAATTTACAAATCAGGCGCCGTAAACGATGAAACTTCTCAAATTCACTGTTTGCTACTCCCGGGTTTTTACAAACAAGCTCGCAGTCCTACCAAGCAAGTCTATCAAATGCAACACCATTTTTGCAGCAGCTGTCAAGCTGTGCTTATTTTTGACACTGGTGGGGAATGTACGAGTTGAAATGCAAGATAGAAACCTTACATTTTCGAAATCTGCTTCAGCTGCCAGATATCGCAGTTACAAATAATAGACCGGTAAGCTGGTGATAAACACATGGGTAAATGGTTAAACTTATTTTTCAACTCGTGCGCCAATCATAAACGTCGATGAAACACGTCAAACACAGACTATGTCTGACAAATACGTCAAACGAAGTAGCACAGTGGCAAATAATTTGCTAAACACGTTAAGTTTGCCAAACTAATTGAACGTCTACAATGGTCTTCAAGCTAACTTCATATTTTTCAAATCGTCATTGCTGTCTTTTCTCTACAAGATGGGGCAATCACTCGCTCCAAAGATATGCGTCAACAGAATAATAACATTGGCACTGTGCTGAGCATTGTCCGTGGATTCCAAACATTATTTCTGGCAAATGGCAGCATAGTTCCTTTGAATGAGTCACGGCCGATTTCTTTCACAAAGTTTTTCCATCTGAGCTAATGCTATGTTGCTTTCAAGGCGTATAAGGTATTAAAAATCGACGAGGTGAAACTCTTTTCCTTGTTTTTCTTGTTCATCTGTTTTCAGTATAGAAATTTTCTGGTTCAAATGCAGAAACACACTTTCCCACAGAAGTATTCGGTTTTTATAGAACCAAAGGCTATTGGGAACTCCATGCATACTAGTACTACTACAGTCACTCTGTGTGTTACTAAGTCAGTCGAAAATATCCGTGCAAAGTGGTAGGTGTATAGCAAATTTGATAAAAACTTACATGTATTGATCACACTTATCAGAAATCGTTCATCATGTTCTCTGTCTCTGTAATTTGGGCAAATGCCGATACTAAGGCCAGCAGCGTTGGCTATGCGTAACAGCGTACTCGAGGCGAGAGAAAGTATTTTGTGTGGTGGAATTCGCGTAAACAGAAGCTAACGCGAAACCGCAGACCCACTTTCCGACAAGACTGACCGGCCACTGGAAAAGTGCAGCGTTCCACACTGACAGAAACATTCGAAATCAACAGGAGTTACATGTTCCAGTAAACGAATAAAACTTTTACAAACGTCGAGGGAAACGGTATATATATTAGAATATTAGATGTTTAGTTTCCGTCTGTACTAAAGAAAGATCTATCCCATGCAATCTCCCAGGAATATGAAATTCCTTCATACTTCCGCTGTGACGTTCACCGATACCATGTTCCAAGATTATATCCGCATGTACACACTCCTCGAACCACTTCTCGCCCACAATGAAGTAATATCTCCGGTGTTGAAAGTCCGGCACTACGAAGACTTAGTGAGGATGCGGGCACGGTTGTTCTCCGTCTCGATAACGCCATCGAGTTAATATCTCGCAAGGTTTACACTTCTCAGACGTAATGTCTGTTGGATGTTTCCAAACACCGCAAGGTGAATAAGGATCATACGGATTCGTCGGTACACATAGCGGCCCAACTCATGAAAATGCCGAAGATGTTGGGAGCAGGTTAGAACCCCGGGGGCGTGGCTCTGCAGAGATTATATGAGCTTCCTAAGGTCAACAAGAACGATGTACTCCTGCGCTCTGACAGTTTTGCTACCCCCACATATTACGAAGCTTAGCATTTAACTTCTTGTGGCCCTTGTTGAGAAGTGCCCTCACCACATCCGGGATTAAGCAGGCTGAGGACTTTAAAGCTCAGCAGCTCTGATTTGCTGGTTAGTTTAGTGTCGTGTCATTATTTGCTAAAGTTCCACCAGCAGTATCTCTATACTTCAGTGGAAAACTTTTTAAAGCAAACAGGTTATAAGATTGTTTCAGCAAGTATTCTACTCATCTTACACTTTATTTAATACTGAATTACGTGACCAAAGTCATGGGGATGCGATCGTATTTGCGTTATCTCCCTAATTGATCAACATTTTTGTGGAAGATTTCGAAGATAAGACGTTGAATTCCAAATCTTTTGGAGGTATGTGGATGACACTTTTGTAGTGTGACTCCATTGCGAGAAGAAACTTGATCAGTTCTTGGGCGATTTATAGGAACATCCGGAACAGGGAAAGAACGGATGCCCCCTGTCTTAGATGTCTTGGTTCATCGTAAAACCGACGGCACTGTGGGACATGGTGTCTTTCGCCAGCCGACATACACAAATCTGTACTTGGATGGGAACAGCTGTCGTCATTCTGCGGAGATCAATGGTGTCCTGAAAGCACTTGCACAGAGGGTATACATGACTGCAGGTAACGACCATGTAAAAGAAGAACTTTAAAATGTCGAAGAAGAGACTAAAGGTAACAGCTTATCTATCATGGACAATCCGCAAGATTTTGTAATTCAAACCGAAATTGAGTATTCCGTATCAAGAAGCCTAACGTTCTTAGAAAATCTGTCTTGTAAAATAGGTCGTGAAGGATGACTTGATTCCACGAAAGGAACTCGAGCATGATATTCCCTGTCAGTGTGGTTTTCCGTTTATCGGACATACTTTAGGTAAAGTTCAGAAACGCTACACTCGCCTGCTAAAACTGAACTCTGCTCGAACAAGCCACTCAGGACCAACTGTACCGACCGACCGCCGTGTCATCCTCAGCCCACAGGCGTCACTGGATGCGTATATGGAGACGACGTGACAAATCTGTCTTGGTGGAGCACTGTATACAAGCAAGCCACCTTATGGACTGCGAGCACGCTCAGATTTAAACATCTGATTCATCCTTCTGGGATTCAGTTTTCAGGGGAGCCACTGGAATAGTTCAATGAATGATTTCATTAAACATGATGACGGTTTTAACCTTGACAAATTGTGGGATCCACACTGGCAATAGTTAGCTGTCACAGACAACGGTACTGTCTGCATGTCGACCAGAAGTTTTGAAACAACATCCTTCACAGAGGGCTCATGGTAGCATATATCTCTGCTTCCCGTATGGTACTCCTCCCACTATGATTTTCCATGTGCTGTTTCACCCTGGTCTCACTCTATCGGTGTACAAGGAGGACTCGTCCCAAAGATGAATGAACGGTTTGCAGTCGAAATATTAGCAGCATACACAGTTTAGTTATTGCTGAATTCTCGCAATTTTACGGCTGAAGCTCCAGTTGCTTCTACGACAGAGTTTCATGCGATCACTTCCTTCGACATGTGTGTAGTTTCCGAAAGACAAGATTCGCGTTCTTCAGAATGCTCGTAGTACGCTAAGACGCCGCACTATCTCTGCTAGGAGTTAGAAGTTTGCAATGGTGATGGGGAAATATTTGGACGACACCCGCTCTCTTTCCTTCTTATTATAGCATCTGGTCGCTTCAAACCAAGGATTTACAGTAACAGTGTAGCTGTGTATTTTAGGCGATTTTTGTACATCCCTTGGGCGAAGACGAACCGTAAATCGCCGTCTTGCGAAGTAAACACGAATACAGTTAAAACACAGAAATCGTCGAAACGGATTCAATGTGTATGAACGTAGCACACATACTACGTATAAGAAAGTGTTTTCTTATCGGATGCAAAAACGCAAGATGAATGACGGCAGCAAAAAAAAACAAAATAGACGTGGTAGGTAAGAAATGAACTAATTTTTACACATCATCTAAAAGAAATGAACTAATTTTTACACATCATCTATCACTAATGGCTTTAATCATCAACAGACGTAAAACTAGGGTGAAACATATAGATAGCATTTTATAGCGTTATGCACTTGGTATGTGCAACTTGATGGCTTTCACAACACAAACGTAAAGGCGTGAGAAGTTATCCTACTTCCCTCTTAGGATTTATTCCGCCATGTAATGTTATTTTGATATGTGTCTGTTCTTTCAGTACGTGGCAAGGGCTACGCTGGAACCTTCCCTCATTCCCTGACAAACTGTAGGCGCCATACATCCGTCGGCGTCTTAGTTGATCTTCATGTTGGAAGTAAAACAGACAATCAGTCCACAATATTATCCAACCTTTCTGCCAACTACACTGACGGAAAAAACTCGCAACACCAAAAAACGAAGTAGAGTAATGAAATTTCGAGAACACATTTCTCTAGGTAACATGTTTAAGTGATGAACATTGCAAGATCACAGGTTAATGTAAGCGAGAGAAAAGCGACTGAACATGTGAAATTCTGGTACATTAATAACTGTAGTAACCGTCCGAATATTCAGTGCAGGCATCCAAACGTGCGTGCATTGTGTAGTACAGGTGCCGGACGCCAGTTTTCGAGATGGAGTTTCCTGTCTATTGCACTTGGTCGGTCAATACAGGGACGGTTAATGCTGGCTGTTCATGAAGCTGACGTTGTTGTGCGATGACGCTCCATACGTGCTCGATTGGAGACTCATATGGCGATCGGGCAACATGCCGACACTCTGTAGAGGATGCTGTATTACAACAGCGGTATGTCGGCGAGCTGGAATGGTGTTCGTGAACGGCAAGACAACTGGTCGAATCACCAGACTGACGCACAAATTTGCAGTGAGGGTGCGCTGGATAACCACGACGGTGCTCCTGCTGTCATTCGAAATCGCACCCCAGACCATAACTCCAGGTGTAGGCCCAGTATGTCTAGCATGCATACAGATTGGTTTCAGGCCCTCAACTTGCCTCCTCCTAACCAACTCACGGCTAGCACTGACACCGGGGCACAACCAGATTTGATAAGAAAACAACAGACCTCCACCGTACCCTCTAATGAGCTCTCGCTTGACACTACTCAAGCCGCAAACGGCGGATATTGGGGGACAGTGGACCTCATGCTACAGAGCTTCCGGCTCGGAACTGTCCTTGAAGTAACTGATTTGTAACAGTTCGTTGTGTGACTGTGGTGCCAATGCTGCTCAAGTTGTTGCTGCAGATGCAGTACGATGCCTCAGAGCTGTACGCCGAACACATTCGTCTTCCGTTTCGGTAGTGCCACGTGGCCGTCCGGAGGCCGATCTTCTTGCGACCGTACATTACCGTGGCCACCACTGCCAGCAGTCATGTATAGTGGCTGTAGTATCGTAGAAGGAACATCTAGCTTCTCGTAGAACTATTACATGACGTCTTTCGAACTTAGTGAGGTGTTGATAATAGGGTCCTTGTCGCATTAAAATTATTCTTGGTTAACATCAACTCACCACGTGACTCAAAGCTAACTAACGCTCACGAGCGCTACAAGGTGTTTTTGAATGGCGTCCGTCTTTAGCAAAACACAGTTTTGTTTTTTGTCCCAGACATGTTTCACTGCAGTTGCAGCATCATCAGTGTTTTTTTTTATTATTATGGCTGTTAAACATAAGGAATGTTCTTTACTGTTTAAATACATATAAATATTAGTTTCTAAATCGTAATTACAGGTTTTTGAAGAGCACATAAAATTGTGTATTCATACCTTCTTACCACATGGTGTGGTTTTCCTGCTGTATTACGTTTTTACAGTGACTGTTTTTCTTTACAGTTTGTCACCTGCAACTATATACAACTTAATGAAGGCGAAACATTTACGCAAGAATTACGTTTTCTAAATTGTTATGGCTACGCCTGAGATTAATAATTCATCTGAAAGAGTGTGTGTATTGAGTTGTCACTGTCACTGTTTACCAGCTGAAATAACAAGATGGCAGACAGTGGAACAGTAGAAGGTGTGAAAACAAGATGGTAGACAATGGGAAAGTTGAAGATGTCAGTGTCGGTTGATTCTCAGAGGGGTCTGTGTGTGTGTGAGTGTGTGTGTGTGTGTGTGTGTGTGTGTGTGTGTGTGTGAGAAAAGAAAGAGAGGGGAGGGAGAGATAGAGAGAGAGAGAGAGAGAGAGAGAGAGAGAGAGAGAGAGAATGGGCTTGAGAATTTATCATTATTATTAGAATTATATTTATTTATTTATTTTGTGTGTGTGTGTGTGTGTGTGTGTGTGTGTGTGTGTGTGTGTACATAAAGGTGGACCCCACTCAAAAACATATGTTATTGTTAAAGCAAACACAGACAAAAGAGCTTCAACATCAAGATGTTACAACGTGTATTTAAAGCAAACCTGATTTGCATGCTACAAGCGCCACTCTTATCCAACTGGTGCGAAATATGAATAGACCCCGTCTTTTAGATGTAAAAACACGCCCACCAACTTTCGTTTATGTCGCTCAACTCCTTTGTGTTACTTTTTTTTTTTTTGGGTCAGTATATGTTATATTTCGTACGTCGCTTTGAAGAAGAATCAGGAACATTTGTTTTCGGCAACTGTTCCTATTGATAAGAGTGAGCCTCGACATACAATAATAACTATGGTCCTCAAGATCAGTTTCAGAAAGTCGAGGAAGGAGATCAGACGTGGCTTGTCAAAACAACTTTTCCGGGGTTCTCATGAAGTACTCTGGGCAAACCTTGCAAATCCAAATGTGAGGTTTGAGGATTCATCATTGGTTTTGGCTTCTCGTACGCATGTTTTCTAAAATTACTGTTCTTTCCCATAAATTCCCAGCTGTTGCAATCAGAGCTGCCATCCTGAATTAATGGCGACGTGGTAATGCGTTTGCCACTGCATCTCACTATTTTGTGTGTAGTATCCTGCTAAGGAGTACTGTTGCAGATGAGCACAATCTCATATTGTTTATGGCTAGCGGAGGAAAACTGACTTGGCCTATTCAGTAGAACTACCGCGGTGCTTACCTTGAAAAGAAAATACAGAAAGGACATTACACTTAGACTTAGGCGGTCAAAGCGTAAATTGTTCCAGTTACTTCAAAATAGAGTACATTCAGTGCAGTTCAAGGTTATTTCAGGTGCTAAACTTTTTCACATGAATCAGAAAGAAAGTCGACGTTATCTGACGGATATTTTGTGAATTTCGCTTTCAGTAAGTGGCAATACGTTTACGTAAGTAGGTGAAAGCTCACGAGGAAGTCTTGTTTTTCGTTAGACAGCCCACATAATTGCGCAGCTCGTCCTTTCCCCTGCATGAGGAGTGGAAAGGCAGCCAGCAGCTGTTACCACAGAGTGGTTTGCTGGCCGAACTCTATATGGTAAACTAAAAAAAAAGTAAAGATAGGAAATCGTTATTCCGATCTGAAATACGAGATCATTTAGGAAAAGACATTAATAGTATATTTAAAAAAGGAAGCTCATGCGCCGAGTAGATGTACAGCTTATAGTGATGACGCAGCGATCCTTACTGACAGAGAAGACTGGGTGGGGGAAGATGCTGCTGCAGAAGCTACACGAAGCAACCCAGAATAGAAGCCTGAAAACTGAAAGTGTACAAATAACACTGTGTGGTCGAGAATGGTTACAGCCAAATGTGTAAACAAAGACGCTAATAAAAGAGGATTACGAATTTGGAATTGGCCTACAGCACAAGCAATACATTTACAACAAGAAATCGTCTATCGAAAGCAAACTAAAGCCACACAACGAAGAGACCGTGGAGATCAGAAAAGGCGAGAAAAATACTAAGGAAGACAGGTGAAATTTGGAAAAAATAGAGAAATCATGAGCTGCGTACACATACCAATGAACTGACAGAAGAAATTATATATATTATAGTTGAAGTTTGACTGGCACATTTCTAGAATGAGCGGCAGCAGAATTCTAGAAGACTCGGGAAGTACACTAAGAAATGCAAGACCATCATGGCATGGATGAGGGAAGTTTCAAAAGACGTAGAGCAAATATCCCTAACCACAGAAGACAAGAGACGCGTACAGAAGAATAATAGAAAGTTTCTAAAGGCCCCACGCGGCGAATCTTTTTCCACCAATAAAGCGAAGACATGTGGTATTAATAGTTTAAAATGACGTTTAATAATTTCTCACTTGTTCTGCCAATAAACGGAAGTGCTTAAACATTATTATATCTCATAATGGCATTTTGGTTGTTGTAGAGGGCGGAGGCATGAAAATACAGTTATCGTTCTTCAAATGAATAGGGCGATTGTATAAAATTTTTCTATATTAAATAT
Source organism: Schistocerca serialis cubense (assembly GCF_023864345.2). NCBI lineage: Eukaryota > Metazoa > Arthropoda > Insecta > Orthoptera > Acrididae > Schistocerca > Schistocerca serialis. The sequence continues at coordinate 111,444,238 of NC_064639.1, read as the reverse complement.
GACGGATCACTACCCAGATGAACTTTTCTAGTCCTAAAATCTTAGTACCAGCAGACGCCATAGCCTGACCAGATGTTTCCTGCCAAGATGAAAGCGATGGAAAACTTTAATCACTTTCCACCAAAGTTCGACTGCTTTCATGCAGAAGAGGAATACAGCGTCCCCAGCAACGTATATCACGAAAACACGCAAAGAGTTCAGGAAACCCGAGAAACAGCAGAGGTCCCCTACGTGACCAACAGAGGGCGGCTAGAAGCCATAACATGATCCGTGGAGGGCGCAAACGCGAATATAAAAGGAGTACTACCTGAAAGATTTTAAGTCACTAATTGTGACTGACATAGGTTACATTTAAGACCGAAATATACAAGATGTTTTTCTTTGCGTGGCCATCTTCCGCTGTAGCTGTTAGGTATCAGTGATTACTTTTTTCCCGTCTTAACCTTATTGTAATTTAAGAGTATTTTTCCCCAGATGCATTTCGCTTTTGTTCACAAAGCATCGTCATTGGTCATTCTCGAAATATGGTGTGTGTAATATGTTTCTACATTTTGCTATTTACAGATTAAAAACGCCCGCAGCTCGTGGTCTATTGGCTAGTGTTGCTATCTCTGGATCACGGGGTCCCGGGTTCGATTCCCGGCCGAGTTGGGGGATTTTATCTGCCCGGGGACTGGGTGTTTGTGTTGTTCTCCTCCTCATAATCGTTCGTGACAGTGGCTAGATTGGACTGTGTAAGAAACTGGACTGTGAAAAAATTGGGACTTCGTACGGGCGCTGATGACCGTGCAGTTGAGCACCTCACAAACCAAACATCTTCATCATCATCAGATTAAAAACAGTTTTCTTTATAAATTTGGTGTGAAATTTACTTACGTTCTTCATTCCCCTTTTTTAGATTTCCACTGAAATCTACTGCCTTTTCCCTCGTTGTTAGCGGAGTTTGAAGACAAACAACACATCGTTGCACACTCACCTTTCACGAGTTTTCAGCTTTTACGAACTCGCATTTTCTTTAGTCGTATTTGCTATTTTTGCACGTCTCTTCGCTTTCGTAAACTTCACAAACATTGTTTTCACAGAAAAAGTGTTGCATTTTCACATGTTTTGCACTCAGCAGAGCGTTTTGTTTGTTCATTTATATGAATGAGTGGTGTCTGTTCTTTCGGACATGTCTGAAAGAAGACACCACGTATCCATACAATTGGTTCGCCTAGATTGGCGGATGCACAAGTACGGCCGACCTCCTAAGGTAATCTCAGAGTAGCGAGCATGGAGGAAACGGACAGGGACCAGCAGATAGGTGGTTCTCGGTGGGAATGTGGGTCGGCCGTGAGGCGTCCAGGGATAATCCGCGCAGGTGAGATGAACACTGTGCACCGGGGAGCGCAGTGGTTACCGCACCTGCCCAGTGAGCAGGAAATCCCAGATTCGATTCCCGGTCCGGCACACATTTTCATTCGTCGGCTCTGATTCCGCTAATGTCCCGATGCAGCTGACATCTGTAATCTCCTGTCATTCCTTGTCTTCTCTCTCCTCCACCTTCAATTTAAATGTTTGTTCACTTTCTTTTCGGTGTAGGTTGCGAGTGTTAACAACACGACGTGAATAAGTAAAAATATTGTATTTACGAGGCTGAGAACACTCACAACCTACGTGAAAAAACAAATGAATTAACAAACAACAGCACTGTGCTGAGTGCGAAATTGGTGAAACTACACTAGTATTATTATGAAGTCGGATTTTTCGAAGTTTTCAAAAGTGAACTGAAGCGCAAAAAACACGAATGTAACAAAATGTGAGGTCTTAAAAGCCGAAAAGTTGAGAAAGGTGAATGCGCAACCGGTATTTTTCCGACTTCAGCCTCAGCTACCAACGGGGGAAAAAGCACCAGACTTGAGAGCATGCAAACCAGAGGACAAAACACAGTAGGCAAACAGTACACTAAATTTATTAAGAAATCTGTTTTTATCTATACGTAGCACAATGTAGAACATGTCATTTATATGCCATTCCCGACCGACCGCTGAAGATTCTTTGTAGCTAGAAGCGAACAGTGTCTCGTGAACACCACTCTTAAATTGCTACAAGCTGAAGACGGGAAGCGAACTATAGTAATTGGAACGCATATATCAGCACCATTTTCATTAAAAGGGAAAGGGATTACAGGAAAAACAGAAAATATGGTAGACGTGTGGAAAATACTGAAACTATAAAGTCTTCATGTATGACATGTGGAGTTCCTAAAAAAAAGCGGAACTCCGGCAATGTTACAGTAACGCTACACAAACCAGTTTGTCGACTTAATGAGTGGGAATCACGTCCCGCTTTCAGCTGTTCGTGAAAGAGTTACGCATTACGCGTATCTCACGGTGCACCTAGCCTTCACTTCATTGCAACAGCAGTAGACGACGAGCGCTAAACGTCCACAAACGGTACGGTCCGCGTCTGCCAAGACGAGAGGCAAGCGAACACGAAGGTCAGCGGCCGTAAAATGGCAGGCCTGGGTTCCTCTCCCCGTCCAAGGCTGAACTTACACATTGTTTGGGACGAGCACCAATGCCCGCCTGTGGACCACCGGAACGCAAGCCCCTTCAACCGGTGACTGGGCTACACGTTAACAACACTCTCAAACTGTGCGACGGTAGGAAGGAAAATTAGTGTTTAACGTCCCGTCGACGACGAGGTCATTAGAGACGAAGCACAAGCTCAGTTGCGGAAGGATGGGTAAGGAAAAAGTTTGTCTCCTTTGGAAAGAAACCATCCCGGCATTCGTCTTAAGCAATTTAGGGAGACCACTGAAAACAAGTCGGTAATTTGAAGCGCTGCACTACGGAATACGTGTCGAGCCACACACCACTGTTCCACATCTCTCAATGCTTGCGATGGGATCATCCCAGCACGGCTCACGAGCGCGCATAATGGCACAGGTTTTCACTCCATCCATTCCCAGATCCACAAAATTCAATTAATCGACGAAAAACGTAAATACAATACTTCTCAGGAAAAGAAAAGAATACAACAAAATTCTGGACAACGTAAAACGGACGAAGCAAAGTATACTTGAGAAGTAATTTAGCACAGCAAAGAGAGCATTCGTCCCAAAAGAAGTCTACTAGTGTCAAACATAGGACCTAAAGTGAGAAAGATATTTCAAAGAATCCATGTCTGGAGCGCGACGTTGTATAGGAGTCAATTATGTACCACGGGAAAACTGGAAAAAATGAAAATCTAAGAGTTTGACACATGCTGTTACAACAAAATGCTGAAAATTAAGTGGACTGATAAATAATGAGGAGGTTGACCGAAGAATCGGCGAGGGAAAGATTATGTGGGAATCTGTAGCTAGTTGATGGGACAGGATGAAGGGACATGTAACTTCCATCTTGCTAGGGCGCTACAGTAGAGGCAACAGTTCTGGGGAAAGCCGAAATGTGGTCTGTACAGAACAAATAACTCAGATATGCAGAGAATTTGACATGGAAGATGATATTTTAGCATAGGCCATATCTAGCGAGTTGTAAGACTAATAACTACCCAACATCACAAACGAAGAAAGTATACCTCACAAAGCATTGCAAAATATGGGCTAAGCATAACTTATATTTTCCTACATACGTCTATTGTTGTAACTAGACTTGTGTATATTTCCAGAAGATGACAGGTGTCTGGAGAATTTGATTATCCATCTGTGAAAGTACGTCCAAATTAATGTACTCTCTCACGTCCAGTCTGTGAGAAATATTAATTATTTACTTACACGTCAACTTCCGCAGGACCAAATTGAGGAGCCAGTCTCCAAGGTCATGGAACGTGTCAGTACATGAAATTACAACATAAAAGTAATAACAGATAAAAATAATATGTTTATGAACCCGAAAAAAGTCAAGCCATAAGTTTAACTAAACGCAATCAACAACACAGCAAGAATCAGCTTAATTTTTCAAGGACCTCCTCGACAGAATAGAAGGAATGACACACGAGGAAACTCTTAAGTTTCGATTTGAAAGCGCGTGGATTACTACTAAGATTTTTGAATTCTAGTGATAGCTAATTGAAAATGGATGCACCAGTATACTGCACACCTTTCTGCACAGGAGACGCCGGCCGCGGTGGTCTCGCGGTTCTAGGCGCTCAGTCCGGGACCGCGCGACTGCTACGGTCGCAGGTTCGAATCCTGCCTCGGGCATGTATGTGTGTGATGTCCTTAGGTTAGTTAGGTTTAAGTAGTTCTAAGTTCTAGGGGACTGATGACCACAGATGTTAAGTCCCATAGTGCTCAGAGCCATTTGAACCATTTTTATGAATAAGAGTTAAGGAAGTCCGATCGAAATGCAGATTTGATTTCTGCTGAGTATTATCTAAGTGAAAGCTGCTTATTCTTGGAAATAAGCTAATATTGTTAACAAGAAATGACAATAAGGAATATATATATTGAGAGGCCAATCTAAAAATACCCAGACTCTTGAACAGGGGTCGACCACTTATTTCCCGAGCCACCCGTTTCTGAGCCAAAAATATCCTTTTAGAATGGAAAGAGTTACCGCAGAATATAATACCATACGACATAAACGAATGAAAATAAGCAAAGTAGATTAATTTTCGTGTCGAACGATCACTCACTTCAGATATCATTGGAATAGTAAAAATGGCTTCATTTAATGTTTGAACCAGATCCTGAACGTGGGCTTTCCACTATAGTTTACTATCTATCTGAACACCTAGAAATTTGAACTGTTCAGTTTCACTAATCACATGCCCATGCTGTGAAATTAAACGTCAGGTTTTTTTGAATTGTGTGTTAGAAACTGTAAAAACTGAGTCTTAGTGTGATTTCGCGTTAGTTTATTTTACGCAAACCATGAACTTATGTCATGAACTGCACTATTTGAAACCGAACCAGTGTTTCAACCATCATCATTTACTACCAAGCTAGCGTCACCAGCAACAGAAATGTTTTAGAATTACCCGTAACACTAGAGGGCATATCACTCATATAAACAAGGAACAGGAGTGGCCCCAACACTGATCCTTGGGGCACCACCGCACTTGACCGTACCCCACTCAGGCCCCACATGACAGCCGTTCTCGACACTATTAATAATGACCTCTTGCTGTCTGTTGCTAAAGTAAGAGGTGAACCAATTGTGAGCTTCTCCCCATATTCCGTAATGGTCCAACTTCTGGAGCAATATTTTGTGATCAACACAATCAAACGCCTTAGTTAGATCAAATAATATGCCTAACGTTCGAAACCTTTTGTCTAACCCACCCAGTACCTCACAGAGAAAAGAGAATATAGCATTTTTAATAGTTCAACTACTTCTAAAGCCGAACTGTACATTTGATAGCAAATCGTGTGATATAAAATGATCAATTATCCTTACATACACAGCCTTTTCAATAACTTTAGCAAACACTGATGGCATAGAAATAGGTTTAAAATTGCCTACATAATCCATTTCTCCCTTTTTATAAAGCGACTTTACTACTGAGTACTTTAATCGTTCAGGAAACACAATTCCTAAAGGAAAAATTTCAAATATGGCTAAATACAGGGCTAACATGTGCAGCACAGTACTTTAATATTCTGCTAGGCACCCCACCATATCTATGAGAGTCCTTACTCTTCAGTGATATAATTAATGACTTAATCTCCCCTTTGTCTGTATAACACAGGAGTATTTTAGACATCAATCTCGGAAAGGTATTTGCCAAGAGAGTTATATGATTCCCTGTAGAAACTATCTCTAGATAGTTGCAGAAACTGCATGCCGGTATATTTCTAACAAGTTTTTTACAAGAAATATGAACAGACAGAGAACGGTTTCCAAGTCTCCCACTCGTAGAATGGATCCGATCACTTACTTTACCGCACATAGAAGTGTCAGTTTACATCACCTTATAGATATTCAAGGGTCTATACTGTATATAACATGCATTTTCATTTTTATTGACGGTTACCACGAACGCTAATTGTACAGGTGTATGTATCTCATACTACTAGTTTATGTTTGTAATTATGTTGTATTCGCGATCTTGCCCAAGATTAGTGAATATTTATTTGCGCGACGTCATTAACAAAGTATTTTTAATTATGTCGTTTATTGTGATATAGATTGGTTTCCATTGTATTAGTCTTCCAAGTACGTACATGATTGGTTCTGTATTGGGTCTTAATTGCATATAGGTAGTCATTTCTATTTTCACGTTACATTGTTTGTACAGTGTTGAGTTTTAGTATATCTGACAGTGTGCATAGCAGTACTGACAGAGTACTACATGATGATTACACCCCTACACACACACACACACACACACACACACACACACACACACACACACACACACACACCTACACACACACAATTTTACTATAAACAATAGGTTAGGTATGTATTACATTTTTAATTCTAGATAGTATTTCGTTTTGATGTCATGCTGTTGTTGATGTAGACGCTTTTATACTACTATTATGACCTGACGATGACGAAATGTATCGCTGAAATTGGTTGGCAATAAACTGATAACGAAATTACTGCTGACGGTAGGGTTGAAAATTGTAATATGTATAGATATCTGTATTGCTAAAACACAGGTCTCTGTGTGAGGACAGACTGATACATATACCAGCTGGTTTTTGTTTCCGCATATATGGCTGTAAGGTTTCCTTTTCTATTTTTCACCAACATTTCCTACTACACGATAAGACGCACTTCTTTAAACACGGTTAATACAGCAGATCTGTAGGGATAACATTCTTCTGCAATTCGGAAAGTTATTTCTTTACAGCGCAAGATGAAAAACAGTGATATTAAAAGTAGCGATATTACCACGCTCCCTTGAAGAAGAGAGAAAATATCTCTGGTTCCCGAGGAATTTAGGAATATGCGAGGCAGTACTGTCTCTACAACATATCTGAGAAAATAGGTTGAGGAAAGGCAAACTTATGTTTATATCACTTGTAGGTTTAGAGAACGCTTTTGACATCGTCAAATGGAATGCACTGTTGTAGAAGCTGAGGATAGCAGGGATAAAATACAGACAGCGAAAGGTTGTTTACAACTTGTATTGGCGCTACATCTTAGAAGATAGGTTAAAGAAAGGCAAACTTCCTTTTATATCATTTGCAAATTTAGAGAAAGCTTTCGACAATGTGCACACTTCGAAACGCAAAGATAGCAGGGATAAAATACAGGAAGCGTTGTGTTATTTACAACTTTTAAAGAAACCAGATAGCAGTGATAACAGTCTAGGGACATGAGGGAAACATCGAGTGAGAAGAAACATATACTAGTGGCCTACTCCCTGTGCTACTCAGTCCATATATTGAGCAAGCACTAAAAGAAACCAAGGAGAATTTTCGAAAGAGAACTGAAATTCTGGGAGAGGTAATGAAAGCTTCGTTTGCCGATGGCACTGAAATTCCGTCAGAGATGGAAAACGGCGTGTGCCGTGTCTTAAACGGGTTATAAAATGAACATCAATAAAAGTAAAACAAGGCTAAAGGAATGTAGTAGAAATAATTAAGTTGATGCTGAGGGAATTAGATTATTAAATGAGACACTAAAAGTAGTAGATGAGATTCGCTGTTCAGGTAGCAAATAAAACGATGGTGGCAGAAGTAGAGGGGATATAAAACGCAGACTGGCTGTAGGAAGATAGGCATTCCTAAAAATAGAAATTTGTTAACAACTTTTCTGAAGGTATTTGTGTGGAGCGTAAAGTTGCACAGAAGTGAAAAGTGGACTATAAACAGCTCAGCCAGGAAGAGAATAGAATCGTTTGAAATGTGGTGCTGCAGAAGGTCTAAGACTAGATGGGTAGATCGAATAACTAATGAGGAGCCACTGAATGGAATTAAGGAAGAAATAAATTCAATGCACAACTTGACATGGTTGATAGGACGCATTCTAAGGCATTAACAAGTCGTCAGTTTGGTAACGGAGGAATGTGTAGGGTGTAAGGGATGAATACAGGAAGAAGTTGAACTGAAAACAGGTAGAATAGGTTTGCGCAGGATAGTCTAGCGCGAAGAGCTGCATCAAATCTGTCTTCGAACTGAGGATCACAACAACAACATCCTTCAATATGAAGGTAAACTGTCAGATTTTCAAACACTAAATAAAATTTCCGCCCGATTGAAAAACTGTATTTCCGTCTTTAGATAGCCACAGTGCGCTGAATGTCACTGGGCTGTGTGATACGTTTGGCCCCCCTAATAAGCACAGTGTTCACGCTCAGAGTTGACTCAGTTCGCTAGACGACTCACCGTGGAGCCTTACGACCTGGCCCACCTTGCTCGTACGTTTGTGGGAACCTCGGTTCGCTCCTACGTTTCTATTATTCTGCGGCTGAAGAAAACAATGTGCTATCACTTTTAATTCCGACAGCTTCCACAATGAAAAGCCGCCCACCTTCGCAGGTCTCGGTATCCTACTACGGCACTACGACATCACAATTACGTGAGCATTCTTAATGAAGTCCGCTAACGATTCATTCTCTTTGTGCGAGGGTCAACCAACGCACGTCTGTGCTATGAGCCAAGCGCGTGGAGTACGCGCAGGGCTAAGACACTGGATTCGCAACGAAGGGAAACCACCTCTAAAGTCAGATTCCTTCGGCGTACTTACTGATGTCGATCACAACACGACGTTATTGTTTGTTCTGGTAGATAAAGGCGCGATTCGGCATTCTGAAAACGAAACGGCATGAAGGAATTAAGGTTCAAAAATGGTTCAAATGGCTCTGAGCACTATGGAACTTAACATCTGAGGTCATCAGTCCCCTAGAACTTAGAACCACTTAAACCTAACTAACCTAAGGACATCACACACATCCATGCCCGAGGCAGGATTCGAACCTGCGACCGTAGCGAGCAATTAAGGTCAGAGTCCTTATCACCACTGTAGACGGGACAATAGCTGAAGTGAAGAAAAACTGGCCGCGACCTATTAAAGAAACCATACTGACATTCGCAGCAAGGGACTTAAGGCGGCAATGGGAAACCTAGTCGAAGTGTATGTTCTTCTATTTGAAAGCCGCACCACCAAAGAAACGAGTCCAGTTCTGAGGTTTCCTTTAGAATCGACGTTGTTGTTGTTGTTGTGGTCTTCAGTCCTGAGACTGGTTTGATGCAGCTCTCCATGCTACTTTATCCTGTGCAAGCTTCATCATCTCCCACTACCTACTGAAACCTACATCCTTCTGAATCTGCTTAGTGTATTCATCTCTTGGTCTCCCTCTACGATTTTTACCCTCCACGCTGCCCTCCAATACTAAATTGGTGATCCCTTGATGCCTCAGAACATCTATCAACCGATGCCTTCTTCTGGTCAAGTTGTGCCACAAACTTCTCTTCTCCCCAATCCTATTCAATACTTCCTCATTAGTTATGTGATCTACCCATCCAATCTTCAGCATTCTTCTGTAGCACCACATTTCGAAAGCTTCTATTCTCTTCTTGTCCAAACTATTTATCGTCTATGTTTCACTTCCATACATGGCTACACTCCATACAAATACTTTCAGAAACGACTTCCTGACACTTAAATCTGTACTCGATGTTAACAAATTTCTCTTCTTCAGAAACGCTTTCCTTGCCATTGCCAGTTTACATTTTATATCCTCTCTACTTCAACCATCATCAGCTATATTGCTCCCCAAATAGCAAAACTCCTTTACTACTTTAAGTGTCTCATTTCCTTATCTAATTCCCTCAGCATCACCCGACTTAATTCGACTACATTCCATTATCCTCGTTTTGCTTTTGTTGATGTTCATCTTATACCCTCCTTTCGAGACACTATCTACTCCATTCAACTGCTCTTCCAAGTCCTTTGCTGTCTCTGACAGAATTACAATGTCATCGGCGAACCTCAAAGTTTTTATTTCCTCTCCATGGATTCTAATACCTACTCCGAATTTTTCTTTTGTTTCCTTTACTGCTTGCTCAATATACAGATTGAATAACATCGTGGAGAGGCTACAACCCTGTCTTACTCCCTTCCCAACAACTGCTTCCCTTTCATGTCCCTCGACTGTTATAACTGCCATCTGGTTTCTGTACAAATTGTAAATAGCCTTTCGCTCCCTGTATTTTACCCCTGCCACCTTTAGAATTTGAAAGAGAGTATTCCAGTCAACATTGTCAAAAGCTTTCTCTAAGTCTACAAATGCTAGAAACGTAGGTTTGCCTTTCCTTAATCTTTCTTCTAAGATAAGTCGTAAGGTCAGTATTGCCTCACGTGTTCCAGTATTTCTACGGAATCCAAACTGATCTTCCCCGAGGTCGGCTTCTACTAGTTTTTCCATTCGTCTGTAAGGAATTCGTGTTAGTGTTTTGCAGCTGTGGCATATTAAACTGACAGTTCGGTAATTTTCACATCTGTCAACACCTGCTTTCTTTGGGATTGGAATTATTATATTCTTCTTGAAGTCTGAGGGTATTTCGCCTGTTTCATACATCTTGCTCACCAGATGGTAGAGTTATGTCAGGACTGGCTCTCCCAAGGCCGTCAGTAGTTCCAATGGAATGTTGTCTACTCCGGGGGCCTTGTTTCGACTCAGAATCGACGTGTCCCTTTCATTTCTGATAAGAAGTTATTGCACTGGGTCACGTCGGCTTAAATGCGTCATTTAAAAGTTGCGCACAGGACGACCTACCGAATTAGGCACCAGTGGCTGTGGTAACGACGGCCCACGTGGGAACGTACGTTGAGAGAGACTAACGCTAAACGTTACGTAAGCAGCAGTCTCCAAACAGCTAACGACAAGAATATAACATATTACAAAAGTTCACAAATTAGAAACCCAATACTGTGGGATATTGAGAAAGCAATCACGCAGTACAGTTTACGGATATCACGAAGTTCAATGTAGACATCATTGACGCTTACGGTGTCTGTGTTGATACGGTATCTGTATCTTCGCAATGTACTCTCTTCAGACAGGCATGCATGTATGAAGACTGACGATTACAGTTGCAGTCAACATTACGAAATATATCCGCATTCTGCGACTATGCATTAACGTCGGTTGTTTGAAAATTTGTGCCGGACTGGAATTCGTTCCCGGACTACCCATTTATCGCGACCGCTCGCCTTAACTTCTAGACTAACAAATGTCACGTAGGCATAACCCTTATTAAGCAATGGCTATGTTCGAAACGCTAATGTTTTGATTAGTAGGCAGGGCCACCCCTAGACCACGGGTTCACCCTTACAAATTTTCCGCAGCTCGTGGTGTAGTGGCTAGCATTGTTGCCTCTGGATCACGGGCTCCCAGGTTCGATTCCCGGCCGGGTTGAGGGTTTTCTCTGTCCAGAGATTGGATGTTCGTGTTGTCCCCAGCAATTCATCGTCATCAGTTGATCATCATCATCATCATTCGTGACAGTGACAGTAAAGATAGGACTGTGTAAAAATTGGGACTTTGTACGGGCACTGATGTCCGCGCAGGTGAGCGCCGCACAAACCCAACCAAACATGACCTTTTTAAGGTGGCTATAATTTCGCACCTTACGAGCACTCATCTACATAATTTGCCGTGATTTACAACCGGAATTAGGTATCATTTGATAGGTTGTACATCGTATATATGAATATTTAAAGAAGACTGACACTGTCATGTACACCTTGCAAATAGTTGTTAACGCTTATTGCATGAAAGATGGAGTGTCTTTATTATCAAAATGGCGTAAGGAACGATTGCCTATACTAGTAGAGGTTGGAACGCCAGTGGAAATGAAACGGCAGGCGTAGCTCAGGCCCTGGGTGGAAAAGCCTGCACATGCGTGTTGGTCCTGTTGACACAGGAAGTAGCCAAGACGGGCGGTCGGGGCACCTGAGCGCTGATGCAACACAATGGCGGCCGGCTGGTGTTGTAGCGAGGACGGAATCATAACTGCACAATACTTCGGAAACTTTGAAAATCTTGGACGCAACAGAGATGAACGAGGAAGCCCTACCTCGGAAGTCATGCAGGCTGGGTTATTTCCGAGGATTTTTGCTCTGAGAAGCGTACCATTGTATGCATTCCTAATGAACAGGGATAGGTATTCCCTCGCAAACTTGCCGCGCTGGACAACAAAAGACTAAAATATGGTTGGTCGGCGTTCGGAAGAATCTGTAGAGAGAGGTTTCGAGAATATGATCGCATTCTGCAGTTATGAGGGAGGGGAGCCGAGCTTTGCTGGGAAGCCAGCAGTGGAGAGGATATGGTCTTCCGTTTTGAGCGCCCCTGTTTGACGCTCACTCAGTATCAGCTTTTGTTGGTACAGACGGACTTGCTGTCTTTGCTCTCAGGAGATTTTATAGTTAGAGCGGTTAGGCACTGCACTGTTGCGAACTTATACGATTCTAGACTTCGCCTCCGGGTAGGGAGTCGCGCGTTCAGCGATTGAGAGCACTTTTTCTGCCTATACTCACGTTGAGACGTTATCTGAACTCCGTGCCGGCCGCTGTGGCCCAGCGGTTCTAGGCGCTTCAGTCTGGAACCGCGCGACTGCTACAGTCGCAGTTTCGAATCCTGCCTCCGGTATGGATGTGTGTGATGTCCTTAGGTTAGTTAGGTTCCGTAGTTCTAAGTCAAGGGGACTGATGACATCAGATGTTAAGTCCCATCGTGCTCAGAGCCGTTTGAACCATTTTTTTGAGCTCCAGTGTGCGAGCGCGATAAATTTTACCAAGCAGATGGGATTTTAAATTAGTTACCCGACTGTGTAAAGTGTAATCTACGTTGCTACTTGTAGGTGTTCCTTGGTTTGTTTGGATACTAAGGAAGGTGGGAGGATCTTATAATACTGAAATGAAAGGAATTGCTGAGTAATAACGACAGAGAATTGTTCTAAAACCAGAACTGAGCAAAACACAATATTAAGCCGAGGGCAGCCTTCGATGACGTTACACAGTGAAAAAACGACACAGAAGAGACATACTGAAACGATACACAGAGCTGTGATCAAATCTTAAGGGAATGTTGAACCATTTGACACACATTAAACTGACGAAGGGGCAGCTTTTGGTGAATCATACCACGTGACTGGAGCCAGTGCAGCGAGAGATAGCAGCGTTCGACGATTGAACGAATAGGCGTGTGTGTGCTGGCGACATTGCTGCGGTTCAAACGGCTCTGAGCACTATGGTACTTAACTTCTGAGGTCATCAGTCCCCTAGAACTTAGAACTACTTAAACCTAACTAACCTAAGGACATCACACACATCCATGCCAGAGGCAGGATTCCAACCTGCGACCGCAGCGGTCGCGCGGTTCCAGACTGAAGCGCCTAGAACCTCTCGGCCACCCCGGCCGACTGAGAGTCCCGATTTGTACGTGAAAGACTTAGTTCTTCCATGTCCACATCGGATTCTGTTGAGCACACACCATGTTCTTCTAGGTAGTTGGAAGCCTGATATGCATGTAGGTCTTCGAGGTCGGCGACGTATGCTAGTGTAGTTTTCCCATTTCTCCTTCCACACATCTTCAATTTTAAATGGTTCCGGTTCTCGATCTGTCCAGAATGGTTTTCTTGATTTGAGACGTGTGCAGGGCGGATTGAGCGGTATTTCCTGGTCGGTTAGCTTTGGGGAAGCTCTTCGTTATTAATATTTTCCCGTTCGCGGGCCGCTGCTTCTTGTCGTCTCAAAAGTGTTGGGGCGGTGCCACTGAGAGCAGACAGCCTAGTAGTGGGGTTGATCTCAGGGTGCCCGTTACAATTCTCATTCAGCTGAACGTCAGCCTTACTGGCATACAGAGCTCTGGATACAAAAATAATTTTTAAATGGCTATGTACATAAATATGTTTTCGTGCTTTTTAAGAAATGAGAGCGTTAAAGAATGTATATATAGCTACATAGTAACTGAGTTGTGCGCGTGTCAGTACTCTCGTACAGCCCATTCATATAATTAAAAAAGATAAACCTATTTTTGTAGAAACTATTTAATCTTTAGCCGGCCGAAGTGGCCGTGCGGTTAAAGGCGCTGCAGTCTGGAACCGCAAGACCGCTACGGTCGCAGGTTCGAATCCTGCCTCGGGCATGGATGTTTGTGATGTCCTTAGGTTAGTTAGGTTTAACTAGTTCTAAGTTCTAGGGGACTAATGACCTCAGCAGTCGAGTCCCATAGTGCTCAGAGCCATTTGAGCCTATTTAATCTTGTATCTCTGTATCCAATGTAAACAAACATGTCTGTGACATGTACAACTCCTGATTGCAGTGGAGAGGACATACATCAGCCAGTAGTATGCAGACCTTCTACTATTCTATCGTCCCTGTAAGTGCAATTCACTGTCAGAAATTCATGTTTGTAACCTTGTAATGGTACTTGAATTACGTAACCATTACGGCACCTCACCTCAACCTCTCGATACCAGCAATATTCTACTGTGTTTCTGTAAAATAGTTAACATATTTCTGTGACAACATTCACATTTGATTTCATTAATGTGTAGGTACTTTGATACATCGATATGTTTATATTGCAATGATATTATTCTTATGTTTATTCTTTCTTTTGTCACTATGATCTTTGAAGTAGTTGTAATTCTGAATTTTTGGCGCGTAAGCGGTTATTAGAGAGTCAAGTCGTGATCGTCGTGTTGAAAAGACGCAAATTGTAGTCAGTTTATGAAATGTGAACTTTAACAGTGAGAAAGATATTTTCAAGTATGTTTTATACTGTGAAGTAATGTTGCAACAAAAGTAATAAAAAAGAAGTGTAACTTAAATTCGGAGTGCTGATTACTTTTTTACATCACCATTGTCCTAACTTGCAAAAGTTTAATCTTCAAGAATGGTTTATGAAACACATCTATAAAACTTTTGAATATCGCAGAATAACACCCAGGCCTCTTTGCATCCGAGCTTGGCGTCATCACTACCTAGATTTTCGACGATTGAGCCATGAGTTCACAACGAGACCAGCGTGGAAACACGAAAAGATGAGTGCCTAGTTTATCCATTATTTCAAGAAATGACTTTATCAACTGTGCTCTAATGACACCTGCACACATAATATAACTTTGTTGTTGCCCGAAAATGCAATATTTAGCAGCGTGAGCAACACTACAATCATAATTAATTTTTGACCTTTGTTATGGTAGGGTTGTTAGAACCTCCAAATTGCCATTTCTAAATAAACTTTTTTTTAATTTGCAAAATAGCCTACACTGCCCTTGGCCTGTGATTGTGAAAAGATGTCTGTACTCTTCACTAACACCAGCCATGTAAATAAACAGTTATCCACCTGAAGATGATGGTGTGTATCATGGAAACGCGTAGCTTCAAAAGAAACAAGTGATTGGCGCAGAAACTGGTTCATCTGTGTTGATCAACAGTCGCGGCCCTTACAATGTCGTCTCTTATGGACGAAATATTCACAAACTTTCATTGTCGTCATTCCGCTATACAGCTGCTAATGGTCCGTATTCGCAACTGCGAATGCATTTCACGTACATATAGTCCTGGAACAATCCTCTGATTGATTGCTTATTATTTCCTACCCGACTCGACCATCCAGGCGTGCATCGCGGCAAGTGGCGGTCCTGGGAAGATCCGCCGCGTTACGCTGTGTGTCGTATGTAGGAATGGCACAAGGAAACCAGGTAGCGACAGCTACTTCGAGCTTTTTGCTGTTGCAGGTTGTGGCGCGACGAGCAGGTGGTGAGGTGCTGTCTGTCTGTGTCTCTGGCTGGTGCACGCCGGCACCCACAGCGCCAGCCACGCACTGATTCATTAGCGCGGCCGCCTTCTCCTCTCCCGTGGCGAGGACGCGCCGCGTGTCTGCGGCAGGCAGGGCCGCCTCAGCTGGAGAAACCGCCGGCCCAGCCTCGTCTCCAGACGAGCTCCGGCGCTGCTCCACTTAGCAAGCTCTAACAACAGCCCTCGCCAACAATTATTGCTGCCTGCAGATTGCCGGAGCAAGAGCGGTGGTAAAGCTGGCGGTAATTTTGGCGCTTAGCACTTTCTCGAAATCCAGGTCGGAGGAACAGACTGTATACATTTGCTCTCCGAGGCTGTATGAACAAACCTTCTTCGAGCGTGTTCGGATATTCTTGTGAGACATGTGTACTCGTAGAAATTGAAACAATCGTGCCTGCAGAAGGCAAGAAACTCCATATGGCTACGTAGATTCGACGAGAATCGGGGCCAAGCTGGGTGGAGTGGACGCGCGGTTAGAGACCTCATGTCACTAATCGTGCGGCCCCTCCCGCCGGAGGTTCGAGTCCTCCCTTGGGCATGGGTGTGAGTGTTCTCCTTAGTGTTCAATTAGTTTAAGTAGTGTGTAACTCTAGGGACCGATGACCTCAGCAGTTTGGTCCCTTAAGAAGTCACACACATTTTGAGAATCGGGTCCAAATGGATTACCCATCGAATTCTACATCAGATAAATTCTACATCAGATAAATTCTGCATCAGTTAAATTCTTGTAGTTAACAGCCTATGTTTCCAATTGCTCCCCATTAGGAGAACAATAACCAGAGGAACTGAAACCATCATACATATCCAACACACTAGGGGCCATCAATAAGTAAAGCAAAACACTATTTTTCTGGAAGCAAGTCGGTTTTATTCAGGATTCCAATAGACCATATTATTCCCTTCTCTTTCGGCTGCAAGACCCCTTATTTTTCAACGTAATGTACGTTCAGTGTGACAGCCTCGAGACACCTTACTGGGAAGGCCTATGCGCCAGCATGGTACTACTCTACTGGTCGACGTCGGAGCCAACGTCTCGCTGGGTCAATAACCTCCCCATCATACACATACTGCTCCCCGTCGAGTGCAACCTTCATTGTGCCAAAGAGATGGAAGTCGGAAGATCCTGGTTGTAGGGTGAATGAGGAAGAGCAGTCCAATGAAGTTCTGTGAGTTCCTCTCTGTTGCGCGAACTTGTGTGAAGGCAATTGTGCAGCGAGGTGTTCGATTACGATCCGCCGATCACTTTCAGTGAGAGTGTCCGCACGGTCCAATATTGCAGGACTCACAGCTGTGTGCGGCCGGCCGTCGTGCGAGATCGGACAAGTTTGCGCAACCTCGTTGCGATGATGACAGAGGCCTCGCCTAACTACTCACAATGCGTTTGTTCACTTCCAGGTCACCGTAGACATTCTGGAAGGGTCTATGAATATATGGGAAGCTCCGGTTTTGTGCCAAAAGAAACTCAATGACAGCTCTCTGCCTGGAACGCACTTCCGTTAAAGACGCCGTTCTAAAGGCTACTCATAGCTCCGCCGCCTATCGGAACTGCATACTATAGGACCTGAAGCGGGAATATTCCACGATGTCCCACAAGAATTTCCACAATTTTTCAACCAAAATTGACCAAGGAAAAAAAATGCATCGTTACTTATTGAACGCCTTTCGTACATAGCACGGCTGACAGGAAAGAAGCTTCAAGTAAAGACGAACAACTGTAACAACAAATTCAGTCTCTCGATTATATGAGAAAATTATAAAAGCGAGAATCGGATCACAGATTTCGAAAAAAGAAGAGCAGAACGGGTTCCGCGCCGGAAGAACATGCAGAGACAATATGTTTTGCCAAAACAGATCGTCGAAGAAAGACTGGCCAGGAATTTAGAGACCCATATAGTTTTCACTGATATTAAGGAAGCCTATAACAGCTTTGCCTTGTGTAGATTGTGGACTGGAGCGTTAGATAATATAGTGAATCGTAACGTCTTCAGGCCGTTGGAGCCTTATATACTGGCACAAATTGTAGAACTGAAGTAGGTACAGAAATATCTAGAGAGATTATAGTGATTAAAGGATTGCATGGATGCGCCAAAGCAGATACGTTATTTAAAGCATACTTTAATTCCGCCTTAAGATCGTGGAAACGTTCCTGTCGCAGTATGGATCTGTCTACAAATAATGACAAGTTATTGACTTTACATTTGCTGATGGCTAACGGAATCTGGACAGAATGAGGATACTACGATCTTTACGGTTAGAAAGCTGCACAGAGAATATCAAAATGAGGGTCAATCATTAATTTAAAGAAAACTGAATATTTGGTTACTGGAGGACTGAATCAACATCTCAAGCTAAATTTTGGGTTAGTAAGCTCTCTGGAGTCTTACAATTGTTTGAGAGCTACTATTACCAAAGAGGGATTCAATAAAATAAAAATTAAGAATCGCCTTGGCTGAGGTAGACAAACAGTCAAGCAATTAAATGGATACACATATTAAATGGGAAACCAAAATTAGCACATAAAAAAGTATCTGAGAAAGTATAACAACTTATGGATTAAAAACTTGAGGTGTAGGTGAAAGAATTAAGAGGAATGGAAATGCAATTTTGGAGATGTTGCTGTAGATTCACACTACAGGATTAACTAAAAAGTGAAGGCATAAGCAATTGAATGAACCTGGGCGCCAAAGTAGTGGATACAGTCGAAGCAAAATGATTGAGATAGTATGGGCATCTATGCCGTTTGAATGAAGCATGGCCTAAGAAGATCATGGAATGCATTCCAACTAACAAAATATGTAGAGAACGCCCGAAAACAACATGGCAAGAGGAGACAAAAAATTCTCGTATCTCAGAGAGGTTTGCTGGCAGAAAATATGAGACTTTGGAAGTTAGGATGTGAGAAGAAGACAGCTGAAATATACAGAGAGGGAGGCAACATCGATGATAATAGTTACCTCTTTAATCTCCCGAATGCAGGGTGGTTTTGTATAAGACACAGGTTGTTAAAAGGTAGGTTGTTCCAGAGTTGTATGGTTGAACTGGAAAAGATGATGGAGCAACAGGTAAACACAGGTACAACTAAGACGCTGGGCATATACATTGCAGTTATGGACCAATAAGAGGTGCATTATATGCGAGAAGAGGCGACTAACAAGCTCATGAATGAAAATGGAGCTGGTGGAAATGACGTCACCAATCCTGTCGCGTCTATGAAACATGTCATGGGCTGGAGTGACGTGCTCAAACAACCGAATGTTACACACCTCTTGTATAAGTGTTCCTCGAGCTGTCTGCAGTGTTCACTGTTGGTGCCGTTTTGAACTACATGCCAAAAGTAATAAAAGTAAGGTCAATTATTATTGGTTTTTCCATCTTAACCGTACTGCAATTAATTAAAGAGAATTTTGTACCAGACGCGTTTCGCTTTTATTTGTAATGCATCTTCGGTGATGTTCTTCAGACCATTGCTTCTTCCTTCTTTGTTAGAGGAGAGTGGAACAAGCGTTACACGTATACACTTGGCAGTTTTTGTTTTTCTGCTCTTTCTCTTAAACTCTTTTGGCGTTACTTACACTTCACATTACTTTTGCCAATAAAACTACAGTTATGTGTTCTCACTCAGGACATTATTACCATGATGATATAAATGGTCTGAAACGGTCACATTCTGAGCATAACCGGTTTCCATTGCAAATACATATTTTATTGCAGTCAAAACTGTTTTAACTCATTTTGAAGTATTTTAGGCAGATTGCTGTTTCTTTTCACGAGAAATGCTCTCGAAAGTTATTTGATTCGTGTCCTGGAGTTGTGGGACTCAAGTGTCCGACCTACAATTCTTGATTTGTGTTATCGATGGTTCCCTTAAATGCCAGGATGGTTTCTGAAATAGCCCACGGCCACTCCCTTTTCCTATCCTTCCCCAACAGAGCTAGTGCTTCGCCTCTGGCAACCTAGAATTCGGAGGGACAGAACGCCCTAAACTTTCATCCTCCTTCCAAGTACTTGATGTCTCACCGCATTTAAAAACTAACTTAACAGACAAGAATTTTAACAGGATTAAAATTTCCTTTCCTCTCCTACGAAAGTAGGAGCATTGGGTGATGATGATGATGATGATGATGACGATGACGGTAGTGGTGGTCTCTATAGGCTATTTCATTTTTCTGCAGCTAAATTCAAAACTGATGAACATAGTAGTTATGCAACGGGATTTGTATCTCCGAGCACGATCTATGAAATTTCGATTCGGCTATTGAGGATTCGACATCCCACGTTTTCGGAAGATTACTTCAAACAGCAGCATCATTACTTAACAAGATTGCAATCACTTGCATCACTCAACACTAATACACTCAGTTAGTGGTCTATTTCTCATGAGCACTCAGTAACTCATAAATTACGAAAAAAAAACGAAAAGAAAGAAAAACACATTCATTATCACTTGCATCAAATATGCACACTATGTGATTCACATGTGTAAGTTCCTTTTTACTGATACTATGGAGCTCTCTTATCAGTGTGACAGTCACTGTATACATTACCAAACCAACCTCACGGTGTGTGGCTGAGGGTACTTTGTATACCATTATCCTTTCCCTCAGATCCGGTTTCTTTCGTGAATGGTGTTCGGCAAGGGCGATTATCAGCACGCCGCTGATTTCCCTCTTTGAATTTCTATGAATTCTCCCTCCGTGATTATTTCACTTATTGTCAGAAACAATGCGTTCCGACGTTCATCTTTGACGGAAATGTACACTGCCGGTATTTTAATTTCAAATTCCTCCGCCATGATAAACATCTCTCTCGTAGCGTCTGCCTATGTAGTTAGATGAGCATCGCCAAGCATCTCTCTCGCTCTTATTAAACTAACCTGTGCGCTTCTTTGGAACGTCTCTCTCTCTCACTCTTATTTACGAAATACCTATCATGGGTCTAAAACAGGAGAGAAACACTCAACAATCATTGGATACGAGCTTTATTTTTTCCACAATTCCATCCATTCCTTTCTTGTAAGTGATTTCATAATATCCATCCCCCCCCCCCCCCCCTCCTCAAATAACTACAAAAATCGGTCTTACTATGAGAATAGATTTTAGAAAAGTGGCTGTCGAAAATAAGTCGCATTAAAAATCGTGCAGCATCTAGTCCTATATCTACTTCATCATGATGGCGAAAGTATAGTGAAACAGAGGATCAGTTAATCTTCTTAGTGCTATTGCAATGTATCGAAGTACTGCGTCTTTCTCTATTAATAAAAGTACGGGGCAAATATGAACACACACACACACACACACACACACACACACACACACATACACACACACACACTAATTTGAGATGTTCTTCCCAGCTTCTGACTACGAGCTTTGAGATGTTTCGCTTGGTTGTAAGGCACTTGCCACGACTGGTGGACTACTGTCAGTTATTATTGCCGAACTACCATTTTGCCAGCTATTTGGCTGAAAAGAACCGAGTCTGTTATTTTGGGTCTGATCTCGAACAGTGTGCTCTACCTTTGCAGCATGTAATGAATAAATAAAAGAATAAAAAAATCACCGAACAGCTTGTACGTTTAGGAATAGAGAACGAAGTGTATCAAAATAAAATAAAAAGTCTTCTCTGTTGAGACTACTAGCTCTCGTCATATTTGGCTAAGAAAAATTGGACCAGTTGGGACAGATCTCAAACAGTCCACAGTCGGCTCTACTCTTTGAAGAAAGGTATTTAACGTATCAAGAAAAGCACCAGGTAGGCACATATCAAGCTGGTGATTGACATGCATGAACACACTTTAGTTCCCTCCATTTTTGTCTGGGTGGAAATATTGAAGGATATACTAAACAATAGTTCCAGCCCCCCGTTCCGAACAAGTTATTCAGGAGGTTCCTCTTGATCGTAAGGCACTGGTAATTCTCTTCCACATACTTCCATTCATGCGGGGGCCACCTCTCCCAATCGCAGCTCTCTGAAATCTGGCTGAGAAGATGCGGTCTCTACAACGGACAGAGCCGGCCGGAGTGGGCGAGCGGTTCTAGGCGCTACAGTCTGGAACCGCGCGACCGCTACGGTCGGAGGTTCGAATCCTGCCTAGGGCATGGATGTGAGTGATGTTAGTAGTTCTAAATTCTAGGAGACTGATGACCTCAGCAGTTAAGTCCCATAGCGCTCAGAGCCATTTGAACCATTTTTGAACAACGGATCGAGATTTCGAACAGCCCATCATGCAGGGAATAAAACGTAAAAAAGAAGTTATAAACATGACACTGAAATTCTACCAAGTAAACGTACCCAAGGAATACACTTCCATTTTGATCGGATACGTTGTAGTGTACAGAAAAATAAGAGATACATATTTTGTTATATGTGCCGATAGGGTCGTTAAGTGGGTGAAAAAAGACAAGCATTCAGCAGCCTTTCTTTTTTTTTCTTCCCGAACAAATCTGTGGTTCGTCATTATTGTACGGATTTACATTAACGTTACAACAATAATTTACGACCAATTTCAAATAAAATGATTAAATCTCAAAAGGTTACAACTTGAAAATGGAAAAAGATGCACCAAATGTAAAAAGAAAACACAAATACAACGTAAGATTCTTTTATACTTCATATATATGTATATCTGGGTAAGACTCATTAAGCAACCCAACGTGACAACTGGCATTGAAGTAGACACTTATCGAGCGCCCCACAGCGATCTAGATATTTGTAGCTTATTTCCCACAAACGTGTCGTTGAAATACTACTTCATCATACACTCCTGGAAATGGAAAAAAGAACACATTGACACCGGTGTGTCAGACCCACCATACTTGCTCCGGACACTGCGAGAGGGCTGTACAAGCAATGATCACATGCACAGCACAGCGGACACACCAGGAACCGCGGTGTTGGCCGTCGAATGGCGCTAGCTGCGCAGCATTTGTGCACCGCCGCCGTCAGTGTCAGCCAGTTTGCCGTGGCATACGGAGCTCCATCGCAGTCTTTAACATTGGTAGCATGCCGCGACAGCGTGGACGTGAACCGTATGTGCAGTTGACGGACTTTGAGCGAGGGCGTATAGTGGGCATGCGGGAGGCCGGGTGGACGTACCGCCGAATTGCTCAACACGTGGGGCGTGAGGTCTCCACAGTACATCGATGTTGTCGCCAGTGGTCGGCGGAAGGTGCACGTGCCCGTCGACCTGGGACCGGACCGCAGCGACGCACGGATGCACACCAAGACCGTAGGATCCTACGCAGTTCCGTAGGGGACCGCACCGCCACTTCCCAGCAAATTAGGGACACTGTTGCTCCTGGGGTATCGGCGAGGACCATTCGCAACCGTCTCCATGAAGCTGGGCTACGGTCCCGCACACCGTTAGGCCGTCTTCCGCTCACGCCCCAACATCGTGCAGCCCGCCTCCAGTGGTGTCGCGACAGGCGTGAATGGAGGGACGAATGGAGACGTGTCGTCTTCAGCGAT
The DNA here is from genome assembly GCF_023864345.2 of Schistocerca serialis cubense. NCBI lineage: Eukaryota > Metazoa > Arthropoda > Insecta > Orthoptera > Acrididae > Schistocerca > Schistocerca serialis. The sequence goes on along the minus strand of NC_064639.1, from coordinate 111,421,073 downwards.
GAGAGTCGCTTCTGCCTTGGTGCCAATGATGGTCGTATGCGTGTTTGGTGCCGTGCAGGTGAGCGCCACAATCAGGACTGCATACGACCGAGGCACACAGGGCCAACACCCGCCATCATGGTGTGGGGAGCGATCTCCTACACTGGCCGTACACCACTGGTGATCGTCGAGGGGACACTGAATAGTGCACGGTACATCCAAAGCGTCATCGAACCCATCGTTCTACCATTCCTAGACCGGCAAGGGAACTTGCTGTTCCAACAGGACAATGCACGTCCACATGTATCCCGTGCCACCCAACGTGCTCTAGACGGTGTAAGTCAACTACCCTGGCCAGCAAGATCTCCGGATCTGTCCCCCATTGAGCATGTTTGAGACTGGATGAAGCGTCGTCTCACGCGGTCTGCACGTCCAGCACGAACGCTGGTCCAACTGAGGCGCCAGGTGGAAATGGCATGGCAAGCCGTTCCACAGGACTACATCCAGCATCTCTACGATCGTCTCCATGGGAGAATAGCAGCCTGCATTGCTGCGAAAGGTGGATATACACTGTACTAGTGCCGACATTGTGCATGCTCTGTTGCCTGTGTCTATGTGCCCGTGGTTCTGTCAGTGTGATCATTTGATGTATCTGACCCCAGGAATGTGTCAATAAAGTTTCCCCTTCCTGGGACAATGAATTCACGGTGTTCTTATTTCAATTTCCAGGAGTGTATATGATTGAGTTCGGGGCCAGATGGAGTAGTCGAGCGGTTCTAGGCGCTACAGTCTGGAACCGCGCTGCTGCTACGGTCGCAGGTTCGAATCCTGCCTCGGGCATGGATGTGTGTGATGTCCTTAGGTTAGTTAGGTTTAATTAGTTCTAAGTTCTAGGCGACTGATGACCTCAGAAGTTAAGTCGCATAGTGCTCAGAGCCATTTGAACCATTTTTTTGAATTTGGCATTAACGATGCTATACGTTTTGGTATTAGTCAAATGTCGAAATGAAAAACAAAATAGTGAAGAGAGCGGATTTCAAAAAGAACTACGTTTTTTCACAAATCTAGGTGCAACATTGTAACATACACTAAATCCAGAAAAATTTTATGTGAAGTATGTTTTTATATCTTCTACCGATTCAACGGTGAACTCAAAACTATTAAACTCAATTTTTTCAAATAAATGTTTCAGCCCCTTAACAGGCATATTATTTTCCTCTACACTGCAACATACTCAAAGTCGGACTACATCTAAGTGTATCCCTTAGGTAAGTTTACTGGCAAATACGAAAGACTGGTACAGATCAGTTCTGCTCTGACGCCGAGTCGAAGAGTTCCACGATGCTGATCGCAAAGGTCTGAGACGTGTATCGACCTTCTGGCATACTTGGGCTCTTCTTGCAGCTGACGCCTCCGCGTCTGCTGTTGCATCTGGTGACGTTACAGCTCATAACTTTATTCTAGGCCCTCGTAAGTAACCAGATCCGGACTCTGAGCAGGATGCAGTTTTATAAGATTAAACTAGCCGGTTGGGTAATCGCAGCAGCGCGCTGCCGCCATTATTTCGGAGGCGTCCTTTGTCGGCAGACGCGAGCCCCCTTCCCCCCCCCCCCCCCCTCCCCTCCCAGGGCCGCTCACGGAGCGCCGCTAACCATCAGTTTGGCGCGGCCCGCCCACGCGGGCCAGGTGTGAAGTGCCGGCCGGGCGGCGCGGGTGGCGGCTGACGTAACGCTGACGCACCGCGCCAGCCGGATGCAGGCGGGCAGCGGCACCGCCAGCGCAGTGCTGTGCTGTACTGTACGCACACAGCCGCTACTCGGCCGCTACTCAGCCGACAGCGGTTGGGCTGCAAGGCAAGGACGCCCGGTCCGCGAGGAAAGCGCGAGTGCGGCTCGCTCTTCTCCAGGCGGAATGCGCTGGCTAACGCCGCGTCCTCCGTCTCGCGGATGTCTCGTTCTTTCGTGGAGGACAACAAATACCACGAGTCGTCAATTCCCATCTCTCGTTTTGCATCCCCATCAGAAGAGGCTATAGATGCGACCGACATGGATTCTATTGAGGCACAGACTCACGCCAGTGGTGTCCTCGCTGTTCCTGTCGGTCACCGCAGATACGATTTATAGCCGGAGCCAGAGGCTCGTCTGGTTGATTAAATACCACAGCAGTTTGACAGTCCATCTCTCCAACAAATTAGCGTAATCTATGAGATCTATCCATCCTATCAATTATAACAAACCACGCTAAATACGCCCAGTGACAAAAAAGAAAGACGCCCATGAAGGAATTATCCAAATGGGACGGATGAAACGCCTGGTTAAATCCGCAGGACAGAACAGGTAGTTGGAATTGTGGAAAGGGGCCAAAAATGGTCGGCTCTCAGTTACACTCGAACACATATTATTTAGTTGCCCAAACATTACAGCTCAAATTTCCGAGCTTAACTATCGACTGAATATGTCACACAAACTTATGGCTCAAGGACACAACCTCTTTATTTTTTTAAATGGCTGAAAGCCCATGATTTAAAACACAACTACAATAAATTTTCAACAGGCATAAACCGCAAGGTTTAATCCTTAAATAATATTTCAAATGAGGCTGAAGGTCCAAACAATCTAAGATTGAACAAGTAAGGAATTTAAATTTTAAGACGGCTAAAGGCCCATCTTTGAGAAACACAACAACAATAAATTTTCAAAAGGCAGAAGGCTCAAAGCTTTATCCAAAATATATTTTAAATGAGGCTCAAGGCCCAAACACTGCAAGAATTGACTAGTAAGGAACTTTCACTTTTAAAACAGCTGAAGGCCCATTATTTAAAACCCAACTAAAAGCATACAAATTCAAACCATCGCCTATGAGCCATTAAAATACACAATCAAACACCAATAAGAAAAGGCAGTACAGCCAGCGGCGATCCAAAGTTACCAGGGGTCGGTGTGAACTTGAAATATTAACGTTCGCTTACGGGAGACAGGTAGTTGGCCCAACTATATCCGATCCGCCGGCAACCCAACCAAGAGGCAGTCAACGGACCCACCGACAAGACGACTTGCTATCCACTCGACTAGTACACAAGGAACTCCAAACCCAAAACGTTGATTCCGCCTTATAGGTTGGCAGTCACCATTAAACGTAGTCAACCAGTGCACAGAGCTAGCATACTGGTATTGCACGTTAGTACAAGACACACTGGGCTGCACCTTAAAGGTTGTTGAGCCAGTCTCGAAAGCGTTGTATACCATTTAGAGGAAATATAGGGCTTATGGTATTAGTAGTTTCTGAGTAGTTTATTCTGCTCAAGATATTTGAGAGACTTATTTTAATTCAGCGACTGCAGTCGTCGCCCCAGCAGTATCGACGGAGCCAGCACGCTGGTAGACGGAATTGTAAAACTTGCAGCAGCGGCAGTAAAGTTCAGAAATAGTTGTTGGATCGTGTTCTTGCCATCCGTGCAGTTTTGCTTGCGATTCGTTATTGGTTATTTGTCTTTTAGCATGTTGTTTGGTTTGTTTCTTGGTGGTGGTGTCCGAAGTGCGTATTATTTCAGACACACAGGAAAAGAAAAAGATTATAGGAACGCAGTCAGATCGCATTTACCATTTGCTTATCCAGGGGCATAATTAAATCTAACTTCGCATCAACTTAACATTAAGAGCTGAGAGCCAATCTTACCAGCGTAGTATATCTAAGAACAGTGTACAATTTGTTTAATTTGTTTTCATTCATGATTAGTTCAATATGATCTAATTTCTATCGTGAGATAATTTACAATAAATACAAGTTACCTACAATATCGCTTTTGATTCAGTAGTTGGTGGTAGTTAGCCGTCACTGTCACAGTAATATATTTTATTCAAGTTTAATAGCGGCCACTACCCCAAAACAAGTCTTCCAACAGTTTCACGAACATTTGCACGAAGAACCAGACAATGCTAACGCAAGTGACTGTACAATAACAGGGACACCGAGCGGGGTGGCGCAGTGGTTAGACACTGGACTCGCATTCGGGAGGACGACGGTTCAATCCCGCGTCCGGCCATCCCGATTTAGGTTTTCCGTGATTTCCCTAAATCACTCCAGGCAAATGCCGGGATGGTTCCTCTGAAAGGGCACGGCCGACTTCCTTCCCAATCCTTCCCTAATCCGATGAGACCGATGACCACGCTGTCTGGTCTCCTTCCCCAACCAACCAACCAACCAACCAAACCAACCAACCAATAACAGGGACGAATCACGGGTCGCCACACACAGCCAACCCATAAGCAATCGCCGGCCAAACACACGTTGTCCGCCAAGACGACCGACCGACGACCAACCAAAGTCGTCCCCACTCCAATCATGTGTGTCGGCAACCGTCGGGCGAGCCATGGCCGTCCGGACCTCACTACTGCCGCGCCCCAACTGAAACCTGTGCCGCGTGCCAACTCAATCACTGCCAGGTCCCAACTAACAGCTGGCGAGCTCCAACTGGCTGGTCGACACACAACGACCGGGAAGTAATAGCAGTCCATCAAAGATCCGTTTTGTTGCCTTTGATGGCAAGTAATCCTAGGCTTAGATTTCAGCAAGATAATGACCGCCTGCAGATGGCTAAAGTTCCTAATGCTTGTCTTCGTGCTTGCGAGACCCTACCTTGGTCAACAATGTAGCCGAATCTCTCGCCAGAAGACAACGTTTTGTACATTATGGGCAGCACCCTTCAACCAGCTCCAGAGTTTGACGATCTAAAACGCCAATTGGACAGAGTTTGGCACGATATCCTCAGCCGAACACCCAACAACTCTCTCGATCATTGCCAAGCAGAATAACAGCTTGTATAAGGGATAGGGAAAGACCGTCGCATCATTGACATACTCTATTTGCGAAGCTCTTTCTCTTCAATAAATGTAGTTGTAATCATTTGTTTGTATGTACGTATACATTACATCTACCTATTTTCACCATAATCGGATAATTCCTTCGTGGTGCGTGATTCTTTTTTTTTCTTTTTTTTTTCTTAGAGTGTGCATCCTTCTCTTGATTCAACATGTATGGTACTTTTTGAATTATTTCCATGTTCCCTACTGTGATTACCGTTTTAGGCGTTGACTGTCTCCAGCTCTGTTACAGCAAATATAAAAGAAAAACTGCAAATATAGACTACGTTACAACAAACTTAAGACTACAACCCACATTTGCATTGGTTCTATGAGTTACGTAGGTACAAATTCTTTCCGATGCATTGTAAAAAAAAATTATCCTGTCGTAAGTTTTTCTTACAGCCTGTACAACTCACAATTTAAAAGTGCTGCAGATGAATGTTATTGGCATCTTTATATAATCATATATTAACAAAATAGGAGGCGTGCTACATTACGTTCTTCTCAAAGAAGATAAGAAGATACCTAGTTTACAGAACAGACGAAAGCAATAAGCCGGCCGTTGTGGTCGAGCGGTTCTAGGCACTTCAGTCCGGAACCGTGCGACTGCTAAGGTAGCAGGTTCGAATCCTGCCTCGGGTATGGATATGTGTGATGTCCTTAGGTTAGTTAGGTTTAAGTAGTTCCAAGTTCTAGGGGACTGATGACCTCAGATGTTAAGTCCGACAGTGCTCAGAGCCATTTGAACCATTTGAACGAAAACAGTAAAACTAAATAGTTAATACTATATTAGACGGAAAAGTGGGTACTTGGATGTATCTAAACTAATTGTGGACTATACAGCTTGTTTCACTTAGTGTTTCGTGTTCTTTAATAAGAAAAGATAGGGATGCATGCTTGTCAACTATTTTACTTTTCTGTACTTTTTATAGTTGTGAAACCTAAATGAGTATTCCCGCCACACGTTTTTCTAAAAGTGTATTTTTGGGTATACCACACACTATGACCTATTTTGTCTACAAATGATTATATATGAAGACACCAATAGTGTCCATTGCTGGACCGGGATTCGAACCTCGGGCCTTTGCTTTCTGTGGTCAATTTCTGTACCGACTGAGCTATCCAAGCACCACTCATAACCTTCCTCATAGCTGTACTTCCGCCGATACCTGTTCTCTTAACCTACCACATTCCCGGTAAGGGCGGATATAAGTTCTACTTGGATGTCTCCGTTGGCAGACCGCTTACCCGAAAATTTCGATCCCTGTCCGTCACACAATTTTAATCCGCCAGAAAGTTTAAAACCAGCGCGCTATCCGTTGCAGAGTGAAAATTCATTCCGGATATCATTTAGTGACAATGCATCTTGATTGAATTCATCTCCATCGATCCATACACACTCACGCATTTACTTCGATTCAGATATGAAGAATGACATCGTTTCCAGGTTTTTCTTATTTTAAAATAATAGTTTATTAATAATTACTAGCCAGTTTCTTGTTGTTCTCACTCTTACGTGCATCCCCAACCATAATAACACTCCAGACTACATTTCAGAATCAGAAAAGCACAAAACTTGCTAAATTGCTTAATAAAGAAAATATTACAGCTTGGAGGAAACGGTCATTCTGGTAATTTATCGAGACTGTGGCTCCCAGCCTGAAGAAGTCAGTCATTTCAAATATATCAGGAGGCTGAACAGGAATGCAACTAAGCCCCTTCCGCATACGAAATGAATATAGTAAACACTTCGCTAACATATGGATGACAACTTCTATGATACATTAGAGGCTGAGGAGATGAACATCACACAACTGGTACTAAGTGATTAAACTTCCATTCCATTCGGAATTAATGTCTACCATCAGCATCACTATGAGATGTGACGCACACAGGCACGAGTACATTTTTGCGTTCATTGTGGCATGGTAGCAAAGTGACTCCGAATGTCATCTTGAAGAATCTCTTACAATGTCTGAAATACGTGCTTTGTCAGTTCATGATGGTTGCTGCATGGAGGCTAGTATGAAAATATACGTACCTCCACCGCGTTCGAGACAAGCTTTATGGGTGAAAAATCAGGGTATCGACCAATCCAGTCAAGGATCTACACATTCCTCGAGGTTTTCTGGTGTGAACTACCGTGTGGTATGTTGCATTGTCCTGCTGGATTATGCATTTGGTACCATGGTCATAATGGATATGACAACAGAGTTTATCATTATACCCAGATAACTGGCGAACATTCTGGCTCCAATCAACAGTCGCCAAATCAATCCTAATGTCAGATCCAATAGTTGTACACACCATTAATGCAGGAGCTGTAGGAATCTCGAGAATTACTGCTTCCTATAACGAGGATAATGGAATGTAGTTGAATTAAATCGAGTTTTGCTATTTGGGGATCAAAATAACTGATGATGGTCGAAGTATGAGGTGCATTCAAGTTCTAAGGCCTCCGATTTTTTTTCTCCGGACTGGAAAGAGATAGAAACATGCGCATTGTTTTAAAATGAGGCCGCATTCATTATCAATACGTCCCAGAGATGGCAGCACCATACGGCAGATAGAATTTTACCGCCAGCGGCGAGAATGAGAACTGTTTTAAATGGCGACGTTTTCCTTACTTGAACAGCGTGCAATCATTCGTTTCCTGAATTTGCGTGGTGTGAAACCAATTGAAATTCATCGACAGTTGAAGGAGACATGTGGTGATGGAGTTATGGATGTGTCGAAAGTGCGTTCGTGGGTGCGACAGTTTAATGAAGGCAGAACATCGTGTGACAACAAACTGAAACAACCTCGAGCTCGCACAAGCCGGTCTGACGACATGATCGAGAAAGTGGAGAGGATTGTTTTGGGGGATCGCCGAATGACTGTTGAACAGATCGCCTCCAGAGTTGGCATTTCTGTGGGTTCTGTGCACACAATCCTGCGTGACGACCTGAAAATGCGAAAAGTATCATCCAGGTGGGTGCCACGAATGCTGACGGACGACCACATGGCTGCCCGTGTGGCATGTTGCCAAGCAATGTTGACGCGCAACGACAGCATGAATGGGACTTTCTTTTCGTCGGTTGTGACAATGGATGAGACGTGGATGCCATTTTTCAATCCAGAAACAAAGCGCCAGTCAGTTCAATGGAAGCACACAGATTCAACGCCACCAAAAAAATGTCGGGTAACCGCCAGTGCTGAAAAAATGATGGTGTCCATGTTCTGGGACAGCGAGGGCGTAATCCTTACCCATTGCGTTCCAAAGGGCACTACGGTAACAGGTGCATCCTACGAAAATGTTTTGAAAAAGAAATTCCTTCCTGCACTGCAACAAAACGTCCGGGAAGGGCTGCGCGTGTGCTGTTTCACCAAGACAACGCACCCGCACATCGAGCTAACGTTACGCAACAGTCTCTTCGTGATAACAACTTTGAAGTGATTCCCCATGCTCCCTACTCACCTGACCTGGCTCCTAGTGACTTTTGGCTTTTTCCAACAATGAAAGACACTCTCCGTGGCCGCACATTCACCAGCCGTGCTGCTATTGCCTCATCGATTTTCCAGTGGTCAAAACAGACTCCTAAAGAAGCCTTCGCCGCTGCCATGGAATCATGGCGTCAGCGTTGTGAAAAATGTGTACGTCTGCAGGGCGATTATGTCGAGAAGTAACGCCAGTTTCATCGATTTCGGGTGAGTAGTTAATTAGGAAAAAATCGGAGGCCTTAGAACTTGAATGCACCTCGTAGAGAGGATATAATATGTAGACTGGCAATGGCAAGGAAAGCGTTTCTGAAGAAGAGAAATTTGTTAACATCGAGTATAGATTTAAGTGTCAGGAAGTCGTTTCAGAAAGTATTTGTATGGAGTGTAGCCGTGTATGGAAGTGAAACGTGGACGATAAATAGTTTAGACAAGAAGAGAATAGAAGCTTTCGAAATGTGGTGCTACTGAAGAATGCTGAAGATTAGATGGGTAGATCACATAACTAATGAGGAGGTACTGAACAGAATTGGGGAGAAGAGAAATTGGTGGCACAACTTGACTAGAAGAAGGGATCGCTTGGTAGGACATATTGTGAGGCGTCAAGGGATCACCAGTTTAGTATTGGAGGGCAGCGTGGAGAGTAAAAATCGTAGAGGGAGACCAAGAGATGAATACACTAAACAGATTCAGAAGGATGTAGGTTGCAGTAGGTAATGGGAGATGATGAAGCTTTCACAGGATAGAGTAGCGTGGAGAGCTGCATCAAGCCAGTCTCTGGACTGAAGACCACAACAAGCAACAAGAACAACATGACCTTTTAACAGATCTTCTAGGGACGGATTGGCGTCTTTATCACCGCCTCAAACAGAAACGGGACTCATCGCCAAACACCAGAGAATGCCACTTAATTCTCCATTTGACTAGTACACCATGCAAATCGCTCTTGTTCTGTGGAAACTCGAGATCAGAACCCAACTTCTGTGTAATGTTTTGTCGACGGCTCTTAGCGTCGCTCTGCCTATATTTCATCTGTTGTCATCCGTCTATTCGTCACAGCCAGTAGAATAATCCTACTATCTTCTCGTGGCCGAGTCCTTCTGGAAGCCTGTACTTCTTGCCACACTGTCGTCTGGAGTCCATCTCGTCACCATTCGCTATGTCGTCATGGTACTTAGCTTTCATTGCGATCTATGGGCATTATGCTCCAATGACCCTCATGCCAACTACTGGACCTTTCTCGAAGTGCGAAAGATGACGATGTGGTGTCACCGCCAGACACCACACTTGCTAGGTGGTAGCCTTTAAATCGGCCGCGGTCCGCTAGTATACGTCGGACCCGCGTGTCGCCACTGTCAGTGATTGCAGACCGAGCGCCGCCATACGGCAGGTCTAGAGAGACTTCCTAGCACTCGCCCCAGTTGTACAGCCGACTTTGCTAGCGATGGTTCACTGACAAATACGCTCTCATTTGCCGAGACGATAGTTAGCATAGCCTTCAGCTACGTCATTTGCTACGACCTAGCAAGGCGCCATTATCATTTGCTATTTATCTTGTGATGCATGTACCGTCAGACCGATGTTCACCAATTATGGATTAAAGTTAAGTATTCCAGCAGCTATGTACCTTTTTTGCTAGACTCAATTCCTTTAACTGTTCCAGACCTCACGCCAGCCTGCGTGAGCTTAAACGCGTGCCTTTCGGCTACCCGTCACAGTGGATTGGCTGTCTTGCCAGTCCACAACAGACGATAAGCTGGACATGCACGTCCCCGGATATACTTTGTTGAGATCTAAACCTGAGAAGTTATAGCAACACACTCAGTACCCATCATGTACTCACACAGTTCTTCATTTGTAGTATTGGCTAAATTTGTACTAGAAATACTAAACGTAAGCTCGCTTAGAATGAAATTTTAATCAACACATTCGACAGTCGTGGAAAAAAAATAGAGTATCATTTGGGTAGCGCTTGGTCAAGGTATTCATGGCGGAAAGCTTTGAATTTGGGAAAGTAAGTAGATGCAATCAAAGGTAGTGGCACAGACGGCGGGACGACTCGTACTGTAGTGAATTGCGCGCCAGAGTGACTGTTTAGAAACGAGTCTGCAGACGAGAGAGCTCTGTACCGCAGACGGACGCGCGCCTAGTTGTAGCTGCTCTACTCGCGGGCTTCGCCGCATTAATTCACCGTGTCGGTCACACTTTCTTCTCGCCTCGTCTTCTCAAGAGAAGGTCGACAGGCGCTCCAGTTCCGGGTTCTTGTTTCATTAAGGCTACCCATCCTGTAACGTAGCCTGGTCTGGTACACCATAAGACCTTACACAATTCTTCGTCGCTATTGTTCAGTTGATGGAACCTTCTAAATGATGGCTAGTCGTAGCAATTGTTATATTCGATAAACGACAAGCTTTAAAATTACCTGGGGTTTCCATGGTTATTAATATCACTTTGATGTGTGTTACAGTCCAGCTCCTGTCCCAGGGCGTTGTGCGAAGACTAATGAAGGTTTTTATAGCGTTGAGGAAAAGGAAGAGGAGGAGGAGGAGGAGGAGGAGAAAAGGAGAAGTTGGGGGAGGAGGAGGAGGAGGAGGAGGAAGAAGAAGACGAGGAGAAGAAGAAGAAGTTGGAGGCCCAGAGAAATGAAAAGAAAGAGGAAGAGGAGGAGGAAGCGAATAAAAGAAAAGAAAAGGGAGGAGGAGCGGAAATACGGAAGTGAGGGGAGAAAGGAGGAGGAGAAGAAAAAGAGGAGGAGGAGAAAAGAAGAAAAAAAGAGGAGAAAGAGGAGGAGGAGATAAAGTAGGAAGAGAAGGCGGAGAAGGAGGAGAAGGACGAAGGGGAGTAGGAGCAGAATGACGAATAGCGCAGCACTATAAATAGAAAGATTAATGTGAGATTGCCGGAGATGCTTTTATCAAGATCATGGAAATAACTTTAAATGCTGAATTCAATTTGAAAGCAATTTCAGTGGATTTTCGGATACGTCTAACACAATTTTCCGCTCTTACGTAATGTAAGGCGGGAACTTTAGTACTCGGCAGTTCTGTTTATCAGATCGGCTGGTCTGCTATCCAGCTGGGTCTGTCTCGGGAGAGGGACCCTAAGCCGTCACACGAGAACTAGGCAACAAACGCCGTCACAAGGTGTCCAGTCGCCTCTTTATCTAGGATAGCCCAGGGGCGAGGCGGAAGGGGCTGGGGGTGTCCGCAGCATCAGCCTCACCCCCATGGTACTACGCCTGTGCTGTTTACCACCGTGATTTGTCAGCCGCACGCTACGTCGGCTAACGTTGCCACGATAGTCGCTTTTTCTCTCAGGGAGTCTGATTTACTGGTGCTTCTGCAGTCGATGACTGTTGACTACGAACTGGATTCCTAAATTTACGTTCACATTGGAGGATTTGTCATGCAGCCGACACGGTTTCTCAAAAGTTGCATGTTCCTGCGAAATGTACCTGCAACATCGAGACTAGAACTCCGAGAAATGTTCTGTTTTTGCCGGCCGCTGGTGGCCGAGCGGTTCTGGCGCTACAGTCTGGAACCGCGCGACCGCTACGGTCGCAGATTCGAATCCTGCCTCGGGCATGGATGTGTGTGATGTCCTTAGGTTAGTTAGGTTTAAGTATTTCTAAGTTCTAGGGGACTTATGACCTCAGCAGTTGAGTCTCATAGTGCTCAGAGCCATTTGAACCATTTTTTGTTCTGTTTAGCACCCTCGCCTGTGTCCGTTCGCTCATAGGAAACATAGCGCAAATCCCTGATACATTTTCTACTGAGCATGCCCAGTGAGTTCACAGGCAGACTGGTGGTATCGCATCTTGGGTGAAGGTGATCAGCTGTGTACATTCAGTAGCAGTTTGTTTAGACGTAGTGAACGAAAAACAATACCGTTAAACTAATTGAAGAATTTCGAAAAAGGAATAACGTCACGTTTCGGATAAAGAATTGGACAGTAAAATTCAGAACTTGAGGTCACTATTTCTTTGTGAATTTAACAGATTTTTATCCTCGAGGACATCAGGATAATGCACAGAAAAAAAATAGCTCTGAGCACTATGGGACTTAACTTCTGAGGTCATCAGTCCCCTAGAAATTATAACTTCTTAAACCTAACTAATTTAAGGATATCACACACAACCATGCCCGAGGCAGGATTCGAACCTGTGACCGTAGCAGCAACGCGGTTCCGGACTGAAGAGCCTAGAACCGCTCGGTCACAGCGGCCGGGCAAGATCGCGAGGAATTCTTTTTATGGTTATCAACGGTTCGATAGCTCTACGCTGTCATCTTCGAATCTTATTAGTTGTACATTCTTGTTACAGTAATGAAAGACACATTTTCAGTTTTGTAAAAAGCATGTATAAATAATAATGTTACAAGATCCGATGATGACAGCATAGAACTGTCGAAAGCAATCATAGTAATAAAAAGAATTGCTAACTATCTTGGAAAACTTGACTCTTTTAGAATACTGTAACTCTCAAATCGCCTCCAAACTCACGCAGTGTCAAATATATGAGATCTTTTGTATTATTTCACCAAGTTTGGATTTTGAAATCCTATGATGTACAGTAAGGACGTGTACGAATCTCCAGTAGCTAAAAAGCGTAATGCAATGGAAAGTTGATCAGCAGATGTTACGGAGTCAAGAAACTTTGTATCCTTTTATATGTAGTATTGAGCTGTCGCATTTAGTAACACTTCAAAGTCCGTCATAGACATAGAGATACGAACATAATTTTTGAAACTGTGTATGTCTTGAACTTTAGGTCACTGGACTGTCAGCTCCCTGACTACACCGTTTACGGAGAAAGTTACGCGCCCGCTATCTACGTTTCTTTTCTCGATTATTTACAGCGCTAGCATAAGGAAAGAGAAGTTGTGCGTTGGGCGCCATATTCCGTGAAACTAACTGGTTGTATGTCGGCAGTGAGAACGCTCACGTTCGCTGCTTCTGCCGGAGCAAATGTCCCTGAACCAAGTCACAACATACATGTGCCGAGATACTATTCTGCACTGCTTATGCAGGGTACAAATCTGCCCCACAAATCCTTCAGTGTGAATGTAACTCACGTGCGTAGCGCTACACTGCTGAGTTAAGACGGGGGTTTATCCTGTCATTTACTATACCTTGTGTTTCTACAGTCAAATGCGGCTGTCATCCGACAAAAAAAATGACTGAGCAGTATGGGACATAATTTCTGAGGTCATCAGTCCCCTAGAACTTAGAACTTCTTAAACCTAACTAACTTAAGGACAACACACACATCCATGTCCGAGGCAGGATTCGAACCTGCGACCGTAGCGGTGGCGTGATTCCAGACTGTAGCGCCTAGAACCGCTCGGCCACTCCGGCCGGCTGTCATCCGACATAGCCGGCCGAAGTGGCCTTGCGGTTAAAGGCGCTGCAGTCTGGAACCGCAAGACCGCTACGGTCGCAGGTTCGAATCCTGCCTCGGGCATGGATGTTTGTGATGTCCTTAGGTTAGTTAGGTTTAACTAGTTCTAAGTTCTAGGGGAGTAATGACCTCAGCAGTTGAGTCCCATAGTGCTCAGAGCCATTTGAACCAGCCATCCGACATAAAAGGAACGCAAATAGATGCGTGTATGTTACACAATGTACAGAAAATAGAAAGAGAGAAACTTTAAACATTTGAAACGCAGTTTTAAAAAAAGAAAAATCGTATTGGCAGTTATGTGGACAGATGTTTGAAATGCAGGATCATTGAACAGTTCAGAGTAAAAATAAAATCTATGGAAGAACCTTGTGAGGAATAGGTTTTGATTTGTAGGACTTACGAACCCAAACGACTAGGTAATCTGTCAACTCAGGGAACGGAGAAAAATGAGATTATGAAAGTATTGATGCCGTTGCTGTCATAGAGATTAAATGTGACCGTCGCATGGTATAAAGATACACCAGACTGACCCAGCTGCAGTTTCTGAGTAAAAGTCACCTTTCTTCCAGTCATTTCTAACTCCACAGAAAAACTCCGTAATGCTTTCATATCGGCTGTATACTGGAAAGACGACAACGAAAATTTGTGTCGACCGGGACTCGAACCCACATTTCGCACTTTACGCGAGCAGGTTTTTTTTTTTTTTTTTTTTTTTTTTTTTTTTTTTTACTGTATCGGGATTTGAGCCCGGGATGTCCTGCTTATCATTTGTTTAATGCAAGTGGTCTGCCCACTTTTCCTTTTTTTTATATCTCCTGCTTACTTTTTTAAATAAAATAAAATATTCCTGGGAAACACAAATAAGTGGACTTTTTTTACGTAAATGGTTTAACAATAACAAATATAAACTGCTTCTTTCAGTACAAAACAATAACGGACCACTTTCGGCTATCTTTGCACGAATACCACCAGACCCAAATTTCCGTAAGTCGTCGTCCACGAATCACAACCTCCATTCGTATGTTATGTATATTGCGGTCTAGGAAGGACGTATTTATTGAGAGTCTTGGACCTGGTATTGGCGAATAAATACGAAACAGCATACATGCATGTCCGAAGGAAAATTACATCGTACTTCTTAATAACACAGACACTACTATTTCTTCTCTTCCATATGGGTTACAGTGAATGCTTATGGACGCTGATAGAGCGTCTTCATATTTTTTGGTCCTCTTCTTAAAGACGAAGCTGTGCTCCGGAGTGAAATGGCACTGGTTTAGAAATCCGGATAAGCGATCTACCTTCAATTAAAGATCTATTCTCTAAAGTCGACATAATCGTCTTGACAGAATTCAGCAACTGTGTACTAACAGATATCTGAGATAATTCTCATTTATTATCCCTTCTGTTTCACATTTTTAATTAAATTACATGTGCCCACTTACCGTCATATATGTGTTAGATAGCTCCTTTAAAATCATCTCAATGCTAGCGGCGCATAAGGCTCTACTCTTACTCCCAAACAGAACTAAACTATACTCGGCTCGAACAGACCATGAAGACCCAACCGTTCTGACCGGCCTCCGTGTCATCCTCAGCCCACAGGCGTCACTGGATGCGGATGCAGAGAGGCAAGTGGTCAGCACACCGCACTCCCGGCCGTATATCAGTTTACGAGACCGGAGAGGCTATTTCTCAATCAAGTAGCTCCTCAGTTTGCCTGACGTAAGCTGAGTGCACCCCGCTTGCCAACTGGTCGGCAGATCGGATGGTCACCCATCCAAGTGCTAGCCCAGCCCGACAGTGCGTAACTTCGATGGTATGACGGGAACCGGTGTTACCACTGCGGCAACGCCCTCCAAACAGAACTAAGGATTACATCTCAGGAAGAGTGACTCACCCAAAAGGGGAGGAGGAAACGAAATGAAGAGGTAAGCGATGTCATTTCAATGAACATTAAATCGAGGCAGACTTACAAAGAACTTGATTCATCGATTAACACGATACGACGCTATTTATCAGCAGTTCTTTACTTCCCGGTCGCTGCCGTTTGTGCTGTGCTGATGTCAACTCCTATATAGGACGGTAAATCCCCAGTTCACCTGCTGTTAGTCTCTGACCAGTGGTACGGCATGACTCAGAACGTGGCAGGGAGTTCTTTTCTTGTCGCTGTGTAGGGGTTACGATTTGCTTGGCGCATTGTACCGTGATCCTGCCTTGTAATGGGGAGATACGGTCGGCCGGAATCTTGACGACGATTATGCCTGCCATCACGTTCCCATGCAATCTAAGTCGGGTCACAGTCACACCTGAATGCCCCACAAATCTGGATAACGTAAGATTCCAGAGATCGGCCCACCATGAGACCCCTTTCATGCTCTGCCTGGTGCTACTATCACTATCTCAGAAGAGTACGCTGCATCTCTCTATCATTCACAGTGATCACCCAACATCCGACGCTGTTCACGTCCCCTACACACGGTGTTTCAGGAGGAACGGTAAATACACTGAAGAGACAAAGAAACTGGTATACCTACCTAATACTGTGATGGCCCCCGCGAGCACGCAGAAGTGCCGCAACACGACGTGGCATGGACTCGACGAATGTCTGAAGTAGTTCTGGAGGGAATTGACACCATGAATCCTGCAGGGCTGTCCATAACTCAGTAAGAGTAGGAGAGCATGGACATCTCTTCTGAAGAGCACGTTGCAAGGCATCTTCCTGTCTGGGGAGTTTGGTGGCCAGCGGAAGTGTTTAAACTCAGAAGAGTGTCCTTGGAGTGACTCTGTAGCAATTCTGAACGTGTGGGGTGTCGCACTGTTCTGCTCGAATTGCCCCAGTCCCTAGGAATGCACAATGGACATGAATGGATGCAGGTGATCAGACAGGATGCTTATGTACGTGTCCTCTGTCACAGTCGTATCTAGACACATCAGGGGTCCCAATCATTCCAACTACACTCGCCAGATATCATTACAGAGCCCCCCGCAACTTGAACAGTCCCCTGGCATGCGTTGTCCATGGATTCATGAGGTATTCCCCATACCCGTACGCGTCCATCCACGCGATACCATTTGAAACAAGACTCGTCCGACCAGGCAACATGTTTCCAGTCATCAACAGTCCAATGTCGGTGTTGGCGGGACCAGGCGAGGCGTAAAACTTTGTATCGTGCACTCATCAAGGGTACACGAGTGGACGTTTGGCTCCGAAAGCCCATATCAATGATGTTTCAGTCAATGGTTCGCAAGCTGACTTTTGTTGATGACCCAGCATTGAAGTCTGCTGCAATATGTGGAAGGGTTGCACTTGAATGATCGATTCTCTTCAGTCGTCTTTGGTCCCGTTCTTCCAAGATCTTTTTCCGACCGTAACGATGTCGGAGATTTGATATTTTACCGAATTCCTGATATTGACGGTACACCAGTGAAATGGTCGTACGGGAAAATCCCCACTTCATCGCTACCGCAGAGATACTGTGTCCCACTGCTCGATCGCCGTCTATAATACCACGTTCAAACTCACTTAACTCTTGATAATCTGCCATTGCAGCAGCAATGACTGATCCAAAAATTGCGCCATACAGTACTTGTTTTATACAGGCGTTCTCGACCGCAGTGCCACATTCTGCCTGTTTACCTATCTCAATATTTGAATACGCATGTCTGTACCAGTTTCTCTGGCGCTTCAGTGTATTTTAGGAGGTGGCAGTATACACGAATTGCAATAAAAATGCTATATAACACAGAGATAAAGCTGAGTTCAATGCATTTTCGTTTCGTGTGTTGGTATACCGGTTGCTATGGGCACATTTATGTCAGCAGTAGAGTGTTGATGTTCATGTTGTGAAGTTGTATTTTAGTTTACGTTGAAGTTTGCATTGCGATTTATTGGCAAAGTCTACTGTACTGTAGCGTGTAAACATGTCGCACTTATTTACACGTGCTGAGTGTGCTGATATGATATTTGTGCATGAGTTTTGTAATGGAAACGCTGCTGCTGCTTGTTGAGAATAAGGCATAAGATTTCCTAACAGTTGACTGCCAGATTCAAGAATGTTTACTCTTTTGTTCAATACACGGCGTGACACTGGTACAGTGCTCAGCAGTCGTACTGCATCTGAACGTCTAAATGAACAGACTGCGGATGAAGCAGAAGACATTATTCAGTCGGTAGAAGTAGTGTCTCTCGAAAGGTGTGGTGTGGTTTCATAGACAATGAGATGATTGGGGCTGTTGTGTTTCCGCATCGTCTCACAGGACCTTGTTATCTACACTTTCTTGAAAACGAGCTTCCTGCTTTATTGGAAGCTGGCCGCGGTGGCCGAGTGGTTCTAGGCGCTTCGATCCGGAACCGCGCGACTGCTACGGTCGCAGGTTCGGATCCTGCCTCGGGCATGGATGTGTGTGATGTCCTTAGGTTACTTAGGTTTAAGTAGTTCTAAGTTATAGGACACTGATGACCTCAGATGTTAAGTCCCATAGTGCTCAGAGCCATTTGAACCATTATTGGAAGAGGTTTCTTTGGCTACAGGAATGCGTATGTTAATCCAGCATAATGGGCCTCCTGCACATTGTAGTCGTCAGGTGACACATCATCTAAACCTAACATTCTCCGAAAGATAGATCGGTAGATATGGGCACGTTTCTTGGGCACCAGGGTCCCCGGACGTTACCCCTTTTGATTTTTGCCTGTGGGGATGGTTGAAAGACGAAGTCTACGACGTAAATTTAGCCACAAGATCCAATTTAATCCTTCAGATTGTGAGAAGTGCAGCCCTCCTAAAAGACGACCCCAGAAGAAACAAACGTGGTGTTATCAAGAGAAATCAAAAGTGAATTGCAGTTGGCGGTGGAATTTTTGAAAATCAAGCGTGAACGTCCTGATTTGCTTTTCCTTTAAGTTCCTTTCGGTTACATAGTAACTAGCTGTATCTCTGCACTCAATCAAAATTGGACATATGTTAAATGGCTATTTTAATGCAATTCGTCTATACTACCTCGTCCTAAAATATTTAACATTCCTCCTAAAACACACTATGTACCACACCAAGGTTTATAACAACATTTCACACCAACAGTACTAATGAAGAATGAATTTTCACTGTGCAATGGAGTGTGCACTAATGTGAAACTTCCTAGCACACTTACATTCGGTTTCCGGCCCAGGACTCAAACCGAGGACCTTTGCCTTTCGAAGGGCAAGTGCTCTACCAACTGAGCTGCCCAAGCTGTGTCATCGCAATAGTTTAGTTGGCCCGAATAGGAGCGCTGTCAAGACATCAGAAACGTCGATTTTATAATTGTTTTCACTCTTCTGAAATGACGTGATCTAACACCAAAAAGTATTTCACTGAAATGTTATGAAACGATTTGGGGCGCTTTAGAACTGTTGATGAAATATGTTCCATCATCGTTCAACTGGAGAGAGCTTTGAAACGACTGTGTGCAGTCAGCAGGAAGCATAGAGCAGAGAAATCATCATAGAGATTGTCCAATACTCTATCGACAATACTGATTTCTGGAATCGTGACAGGTTGGTATGTTCTTTGCATAATGTGCTCCTAAACGTTTTGCTTAACAACACGTGCGGTGTGTGTTGGGATTATTGTCGTTTTAAATGACTGCCCATCCTTTTGAGTATCTAACCCTTCACACTTACGTCCCGGCATCACTGTGCAACCGTGACGTCACACAGATACACGCCGGGGCCTACGAGAAAGACAGGCTGCGGTGCGTACATCACAGTACGTGACACCTCATGTATTACGAGTGTCAGCAGCCGTCTCCAGATGGAAGCGAGTAACTGTTTCAGATGAGTTTAATAATTCTTAACTGCACGTTTAAATTCATGCAAGCTCTCGATAGTACACAACAAAATTGAAACAAGTAAATGTTGATTTCCCGTGGGCCCTGCATGGAGCTGAACGTTTCTGAAGTGTGGCTTACAAGACTACTAGTATGTCACAAGTTCGTTGCAGGATCCGTATATCCCCTCGGGCCCGGGCGCACGAGGTTCAAAATGGTTCAAATGGCACTACGCGACTTAACTTCTGAGGTCATCAGTCGCCTAGAACATAGAACTACTTAAACCTAACTAACCTAAGGACATCACACACATCCATGCCCGAGGCAGGATTCGAACCTGCGACCGTAGCGGTCGCTCTGCTCCAGACTGTAGCGCCTAGAACCGCTCGGCCACTCCGGCCGGCCGGTGCACGAAGAGCTAAGTGTTTTTTCAGGAAATGCCGTCAAAGAAATGAATTCCGTGTTGCTCGCCACAGCTAGATTCAGGCTTATCGATTTGACGCCAATTAAGCGTTTACTAATGTCGCTACTTATTTATTCTAGCAGATTATTATCTGGCTTTAAGAACCTGAGTGATCACAGGTACAGACATTCTTCCGCTAAAAACAGTTCAGAGGTACCGAGTGGCAATCGAAGCACGGCCCTTACAGCCGCACTACCTACACCACAGTGTTGCTCACTGCCCTCGTGTATTCCAGGAATTTGAGTGGATTACCTCGTTCACCCAGTTTTCTCCATACAAACGTGCGTGGACAGTCACTATCGACTGATTATTTGGTTTCATCGTAACTCATGGGTTGATTTACGGCAGTGGTTCCCAGCCTGGGGGTAATTACCCACTGACGCAGTGTAAAAAGAAAAAGTTCAATATTTTTTTATCACTAAACTAAATTATTTTTAAGAGATCACTACTACAGTCAGTGTTTCGTAAATGATGGTACTTATTATGTAAGTTACCAATAATTACATTTTTTACAACAGTATCCACGCCCGGGTTCCCGGGTTCGATTCCCGGCGGGGTCAGGGATTTTCTCTGCCTCGTGATGGCTGGGTGTTGTGTGCTGTCCTTAGGTTAGTTAGGTTTAAGTAGTTCTAAGTCCCATAGTGCTCAGAGCCATTTGAACCATTTTGAACAACAGTATCATGTGGCACAGTGTAGTGGTTACAGCTTGTGAGGTGATGTGTGAATAACAGCTTCCTCACATAGTTCACCCACTACACACATACTTGTACTTTGCATCATGCTTCTATGACAGTAAAATTGAGACATATACACTGAAGCGGCAAAGAAACTGGTATAGGCGTGCGCATTCAAATACAGAGATATGTAAACAGGAGAAGACGGCGCTGCAGCCGGCAACGGGTATATAAGACAAGGGTCTGGCGCAGTTGTTAGATCGGTTACTGCTACTACAATGGCAGGTTATCAAGACTTAAGTGAATTTGAACGCGGTATTATAGTTGGCGCACGAGCGATGGGACACAACATCTCCGGGGTAGCGATGAAGTGGGATTTTCCCATACGACCATTTCACGAGTGTACCGTGAATATTACGAATCCAGCAAAACATCAAATCTCCGACATCGCTGTGGCCGGTTAAACGATCCTGTAAGAACGGGACCAACGACGACTGAAGAGAATCGTTCAACGTGATGTACTTGCAACCAATCCGCAAATAGCTGCAGATTTCAATGCCGGCCATCAACAAGTGTCATCGTGCGAAACATTCAACGGAACATCATCGATAGGGGCTTTCGGAGTCGAAGGCCCACTCGCGTACCCTTGATTATAGCACGACACAAAGCTTTACGCCTAGCCTGGGCCGGTCAACACCGACAGTCGACTGTTGATGAGTGGAAACATGTTGCCTGGTCGGACGAGTTTCGTTTCAAATTGTATCGAGCGGATGGACGTGTACTGGTGTGGAGACAACGTCATGAATCCATGGATACTACATGTCAGCAGGGGGCTGCTCAAGCTGGTGTAGGCTCTGTGATGGTGTGGGGTGTGTGGAATTGGGGTGATATGGGACTCCTGATACGTTCTGACGGCTGACACGTACGTAAGCATCCTGCCTGATCACCTGCATCCATTGTGCATTCCGACAGACTTGGGCAGTTCGGGCAGGACAATGCGTCACCCCACACTGCTACGGAGTGGCTCCAGGAACAGGCTTCTGAGTTTAAACACTTCCGCTGGCCACCAAACTCCCCAGACACGAACATTATTGAGGATGTCTGGGATGCCTTGCAACGAGCCGTTCAGAAGAGATCTCCACCCCCCTGTACTCTTACGGATTTATGGACAGCCCTGCATGATTCAGTGTGTCAGTTCCAGTCAACACTATTTGAGACATTAGTGTAGTCCATGACACGTGTTGTCACGCATTTCCGTGTGCTCGCGGGGGCCCTACACGATATAAGACAGGAATACCAATTTCTTTGGCTCTTCAGTATACACCATATACGCATAAATATTTATGAAAATGCTTTCTCCCAGTTGTAGATAGTTCCCGCGCTAGAACGGAAATTGCCTAATATTCACTTCGCAACAATGAACGAACTAACTAGCAGCACGACACTTCAGTAACTGTCTAATGGTTACTACATTGCATTAGGGGCCTACACTGTTTTTTTGTTCTTCTTCTTATCATTATTGTCATTATTATTATTATTAGTGTTCACATACACGTTATTGGCAGCTCGAAGTCTTCCAGTTGCTACCAGTTCAGAATTGAGAAGTCCACAATCAAGTAACTTACAAACAACAGGCCTAGATCACATTTTAACTTGGATGGGGATGCATGGTGTGTGTGAAGTACGTGTCGGCAAGTAGTTCTGAGGAACTTGGTTTGTAGGATATGCCTTCTCTGAATGTGGATAGTTAGCTTTCTGTTCTGAGAAGGTTGCACAAGCAATGCACTGCGAATTGCTTCATCATTCTATAACAAAAATGTTGTCAGAATCAGGCATCACGCATTATCTCCTTGACTTATTCTTTTTTTAATAAAACAAAAATGGTTCAAATGGCTCTGAGCACTATGGGACTCAACTGCTGAGGTCATTAGTCCGCTAGAACTTAGAACTAGTTAAACCTAACTAACCTAAGGACATCACAAACATCCATGCCCGAGGCAGGATTCGAACCTGCGACCGTAGCGGTCTTGCGGTTCCAGACTGCAGCGCCTTTAACCGCACTGCCACTTCGGCCGGCAATAAAACATTTCCAACTACATATCATTTATCTTTCGCTACTTGAAAAATAAAAACGTTCAAAGAATATTTTTTACCATTCTTAAGTTTTCTTGGGCGCTAATGTTGACGGGGGAGCAATGGATGGGTCGCAACAGGGGGGTGGTGGTGCGGGAGGGGGGGCGAAGGTACTAGCAATTATGCGGTTGTACTCGGGGGTAATGGGTTAAGAAAGCTTGGAAACCACTCCTTTACAGGTACTAGACTTCATTCTAAAGGCTGTCTGTGAGGCTGGATAATTTATAACTTGCGGACATATTACGACTAGGGCCGCTGCGTCTCGCTCACGGTGTAGCGTTCAGGCGACCATGCACTTTATCCCTTATTTGCGGTTGACGTTACGTTCGTTGTTCTAGGCCTGTAATTGAAAAGGTACTTCTCGCTGCCCAGCTTTCTTAACCCATTACTCCTGAGTACTACCCGCCTTGATTCAGCCCTCCATCATCACGCCATAGAAATTATCGAAATACTGGTGTATACTAATTTTTATTTACCGACGCACCACGCAGTTAGTCTAGCACGTGGCACCCGCGAAGCATGTTACAGTGCGCGCTGAATAATACGACCGATAGAAGTGCAGTCGGCAGGGCAAGAATGGTCAGAATGGTAGTGGTGGGGGTTGCGTGCAACACGATATAGAAGAAAAGCCGAACGCTGGAGGGAAAGCGCCGTTGCAGATACTGTATTAAGTGGAGCCCCTCCATGGTGACCGTGCTAATAATCTAAAGTCACTTTCGTTTTGTTTAGTATGTAAAAATATTTCCATTGAAAATGTAGCAAATACAGAAATTTATTTTCGCTTGACTGTAACTTTCATAGAAGCGTCGTGAGTGTCGAATTTTGATGAAAACCTACAATTCTCTTGTTGACTTGTTAAAATTTGCTTCTCTTGCCAAAACACAGAAGAGTTTATATGATGTCACTTGACTAATACGTTGTGCAAATACAATAGAGTGAGAACTCTGAAAATGAGGATTCTCTGCCTCGCGATGACTGGGTGTTGTGTGACGTCCTTAGGTTAGTTAGGTCTAAGTAGTTCTAAGTTCTAGGGGACTGATGACCATAGATGTTAAGTCCCATACTGCTCAGAGCCATTTGAACCATTTGAAAGTGAGGAACTGAGGACTTCCTAAGATCAATAGCTTATGAAAAAATACATCTACAGTACAAAAACAAACGTTTTAAATCTTCACTACGTTGCTCCAAAACCAACAACATTTCTCGTTTCACCAAGTACCAATTGCCTTTAAAAATTACGCTCTTCCATCGGAAGAGTTTGTAGTTAGTGGAATAACACCGTAGATAGTGAGGTTTCGCGCAATAACCATATTGCAAAATACTCTCCTCTTTGTGTGCTGTCATTTGCCAAAATCTCTTTACGATATCTCAAACCGCTTACGAAATATTAAGAAATGACATGGATATTTAATACTACTGGCGCGCACGATCGTAAATAAGTGTGGTACGAAAGATGAATTTTCTTGAGTTTGATGAGAAGATAGAGTCCTCTACCCAAGTCTAAAGAAAAATTCAGTATCTTGGTTAAATTTCATATGCAGCAACTTATTATGTAATGCGCACCAAACGCGAAATCATATTGACCCCTGTCTTTTATTGCAAATTTTTTCGAATTTCGTGCAGTGTTTACTTAATTGCAAATATTACAATAACTATGGCCATTAACGAAATGAAGGGCACGTGATGAAGCAGACATATAAAGCTATTAGTAAGGCGCCAAACACCTAGATTTTGTAAAATCGTTTGAGAAGTATTACAGGGAGTGTGCCTGGATTCTGTCAGAGCGCTGCGTCGCCAACCGGCCGAGAGCGGGTAAATAGTTGGCTTCTCCTTCACAACAAACGAATGAACCCGCCCAGGCTTGGGACGAAAATTGGTCATTGTGCATCGGCCACCGTATCCCGCCCGGACTCGACTGTAAGACGAACTCTCGTGCAGCCACGTTGCATCGGCCTCCTCAAAGTTACCTTAGCTTGTTCACCGTTAGAGTGTCTCTTGATAGGATCCACGTCAAGTGTCGCTTTTTCCGAAAGCCTTTTGACTCTGCATAACTTGTTCCTTCACGTGAAGAACAATATCTTTAATTAATCGTGTATCAAATTATTTAACATGTTACAATGATAGTCGTTTAGGAACAAAACTCCTTACTGATGCTACAACGTTAGACTTTAGAGCCGCAGACGCCTTTCACTCTTTGTGATTTCTCCTTTCTTTTCCTGTTGACTTTTCCCGTTTCTCTATGGGGAAGGCATTATTATGTATCGGTTTTGGCAGTGTTAATGCGTTGGTGGCCAGATGCCCTTCCTAACTCCACCACTCACACAGGGAAGAAATCTCTGTACAAATGAAACTACAGGGTGTTTCAAAAATGACCGGTATATTTGAAACGGCAATAAAAACTAAACGAGCAGCGATAGAAATACACCGTTTGTTGCAATATACTTGGGACAACAGTACATTTTCAGGCAGACAAACTTTCGAAATTACAGTAGTTACAATTTTCAACAACAGATGGCGCTGCGGTCTGGGAAATTCTATAGTACGATATTTTCCACATATCCACCATGCGTAGCAATAGTATGACGTAGTCTCTGAATGAAATTACCCGAAACCTTTGACAACGTGTCTGGCGGAATGGCTTCACATGCAGATGAGATGTACTGCTTCAGCTGTTCAATTGTTTCTGGATTCTGGCGGTACACCTGGTCTTTCAAGTGTCCCCACAGAAAGAAGTCACAGGGGTTCGTGTCTGGCGAATAGGGAGGCCAATCCACGCCGCCTCCTGTATGTTTCGGATAGCCCAAAGCAATCACACGATCATCGAAATATTCATTCAGGAAATTAAAGACGTCGGCCGTGCGATGTGGCCGGGCACCATCTTGCATAAACCACGAGGTGTTCGCAGTGTCGTCTAAGGCAGTTTGTACCGCCACAAATTCACGAAGAATGTCCAGATAGCGTGATGCAGTAATCGTTTCGGATCTGAAAAATGGGCCAATGATTCCTTTGGAAGAAATGGCGGTCCAGACCAGTACTTTTTGAGGATGCAGGGACGATGGGACTGCAACATGGGGCTTTTCGGTTCCCCATATGCGCCAGTTCTGTTTATTGACGAAGCCGTCCAGGTAAAAATATGCTTCGTCAGTAAACGAAATGCTGCCCACATGCATATCGCCGTCATCAATCCTGTGCACTATATCGTTAGCGAATGTCTCTCGTGCAGCAATGGTAGTGGCGCTGAGGGGTTGCCGCGTTTGAATTTTGTATGGATAGAGGTGTAAACTCTGGCGCATGAGACGATACGTGGACGTTGGCGTCATTTGGACCGCAGCTGCAACACGGCGAACGGAAACCCGAGGCCGCTGTTGGATCACCTGCTGCACTAGCTGCGCGTTGCCCTCTGTGGATGCCATACGCGGTCGCCCTACCTTTCCAGCACGTTCATCCGTCACGTTCCCAGTCCGTTGAAATTTTTCAAACAGATCCTTTATTGTATCGCTTTTCGGTCCTTTGGTTACATTAAACCTCCGTTGAAAACTTCGTCTTGTTGCAACAACACTGTGTTCTAGGCGGTGGAATTCCAACACCAGAAAAAACCTCTGTTCTAAGGAATAAACCATGTTGTCTACAGCACACTTGCACGTTGTGAACAGCACACGCTTACAGCAGAAAGACGACGTACAGAATGGCGCACCCACAGACTGCGTTGTCGTCTATATCTTTCACATCACTTGCAGCGCCATCTGTTGTTGAAAATTGTAACTACTGTAATTTCGAAAGTTTGTCCGCCTGAAAATGTCCCAAGCATATTGCAACAAACGGTGTATTTCTATCGCTGCTCGTTTAGTTTTTATTGCCATTTCAAATATACCGGTCATTTTTTAAACACCCTGTATATGTTTCCGGAGACCTTCCTAAGTCTCAAACATCTATGTTGTATACGTACCGACTCAAGCAACGAATGAAAATTTTTACCTCAGCCGATAATCGAACCCGGGTTTTCCAGGGTTCGTAATGGTTCGCACATCTGTCTAGTGAGCAGGAGACCTTGGTTTGAACCCTGGCCTTTGTGCAAATTTTCATTGATCCCTTTAGTATGCATAACATATATACATCAAAATATGTGTACCCCGTCTACCTGCATCTGGTGTAGATCTCTTCTTCAACTGTGATTTCGTTTCCAAATTGTTTGCGTAAATGGCAACTGAAGCCCAACGAGGTTTCCATCCCGGTATTTACCTAGGTGGCTGTGGAAAGCCACCTAAAAACCACATCCAGGTTGACCGTCTGTTCTGCCTTCTTTGCTAACCCGCGAGGCGGATTCTATCAGGGCTCGCTCGCCTCTCCGTATCCCGGAAGCAGGAGCGTCAGCTCGCGCCGCTATCCGAGCGGGCGCGTCTCGCCCTTTATGTCACAGGGAATCTCAATGTATCTTCTGATTATCGTTATTCTGAAACGATCTACAGTTCTCGTTTTATACGGCAATGCTTTGAAATTGCTAAACATGTATGGGAATCAGATATAGACTCTAATTTGCTTCTCCCCCCAATATATCTCCTCCTCACTCGCTCTTTGTCCGTCTCCTCCTCTCCCCCCCCCCCCTCCACCTCTCCATCACTTCCTCCACCCTCTATCTTCTCCTCCCACCATTCTCTGTCCATCTCCTCCTTTCCCTTCTCTATGTCTACTCTCACCCTCTCAACCCTCCGTCTCCCTCGTCTTCCCTCCTCTTTCTCTCACTGTGAATCTCAGTTATTGTTATTGCAGATTCCTATTCCCTTGTGGTATTCTAATCGTAACCTGATAAGTTATAAACAAAACTTATGTTTGCAATAAAAACTGACTGCTGGAAAGAAAACAGCACACTGTTGTGTTTCCATTTAAAAAGAAAAGAAAAAAAAGGATTGTGTGTATTATGAAAAATAATATGTATGGGACAAACAGCTTAGCTTACTGTGAGAAAGAAAACAAACAGCACATTTTCACAGGAGATCACAGCACAGCCTTTTCTTTATCATAGTCGGTTTTAGCGGCAAACCTGTACATTGGCCGCTCGGGGTAGCCGCGCGGCCTGAGACACCTTGTCACGGTCCGTGCGGCTCCCCACGTCGGAGGTTCGAGTTCTCCCTCTGGCATGGGTGTTTGTGTGTGTTGTCCATAGCGTAAGTTAGTTTAAGTTAGATTAAGTAGTGTGTAGGCTTAGGGACCGGTGACCTCAGCAGTTTGGTCCGATAAGATCTTACCACAAATTTCAAAATTTCCTGTACATTATTCTTTAAAAAATATGTAGCATGTGTCCGTCTGAGTGTCTATTAATCGCGTAACATTTGAAATAAATGTGTCAAGAACTTTTCGAGATTTTTGGTAATAACGTTTCTCCTTTATATATTACATAGATATTTATATTTAAAAAAAACCATGTCGCCATGTCCGTCCGAATCATCATTAGAACATCGTATAAAAGTTTGATATAAATTAGTCAAGTGCTTTACGAGAGTTTTGCTAACAACTTTAAATAATGACTTGTCTTCATATAGTAGTATAGATTACATGTATATTTAAATACTGTGTGTTTTAAAAATATGTAAGGCCGAACTTGTATTAGAGTATCGCGCAACAATCTGAATTAAACTAGCAATTACTTTTCGAGATTTTTGTCAAAAACGTTAAGCAAAGACTTGTATTGATATACTAGTATATATAGATTCAATGTTTTTCTCTGGCGTCTTCTGTGAGCACTTTTAAATTGCAGTCTAAATTTTATCTAATGTGATGGTATTTCATATACGGATGGAAATGAGCGGTGCGTCATGTTTGCGAAAACGCAATTCTTCTTGATCTCTTTCGTCAAACATATTTCGACAGTTTCGTGCTATCAGCAACGGGTCATAATTTCTTTCATCTCTAACAAATGAGGCGCAAACTGTTGTTACTATTGTTTGCCTTTTGTTCTATTTTTGGTGGGACCGTTCCTTTGTTGTTCGTAGGCAGCCTCTCACCTACGAGAATATTACTGTTTAGGACAGTAGGCGAAAATTAATTACAGTCAACTAGCGTGTCTGTTCCGCAAATATTTACAAGTAACCGTTTCTTTTGACGATGCCAATTTTCTTCACGCACAAGGAGTTCCGAGATAGTATTACATCGACAATAACTCTGTATGTATGTTTTCATCGTTGCCACTCTGCTAAGCTCTGCACCGCACTATCTTTATGATGCGCAGTGGTGGGATTTATGCTATATATGATACTGTAGTGAACGTCAGTTAATGAAAAGCTGTCCAGACCCAATAAATTAATGTTCTACAACGAAAATGAAATAGCAATTATGGTAAGAATCGAAGTTAAAATCACTAGAATAGTACCAAAAGTGAATCCCTAATTACTCAAATGTTGTCATGAGAGTTACACGATTCTTGATCTTGAAGTTGAGAGGCTAACAACAAGTTTAAAGGAACGGTCCCCCCAAAAATAAAAAATGGCAAACAACAGCAACAACGTATACTGCTACTATTTCTGAAAAAATTTTGAAATTTCGAATATGAAATGAAATCTTACCAAAGACGTCTAGGAAGTGTCGAAATATATTGTGTAAAGTAATCAGGTGTATATTTGCAAAAAGTAAACGGATTCAGTTACTATAATTGACCTTTCAAACATGCTTAATGGACAGCACCACAACCTAGAAAAAAAAAAAGAAAACTAAATCCTCGATTGTATCGTCTATTTAGACCATAGGAGGGTTTCCTCAAAAAAGATTGAACTATGCTAGTTATATCATTATCACTCTTAAGTACAGCCCGGAAATATTAACACATCTCTTTGCAAATATTGATCTCGAGATTTTTCTAAGCGTTTGCTTATTATATTAGAGTAATTTAGATTCTGTTTTGATGCGTTAGTGATATCAGAGCTATTACCAAGGGATACGGAGTCTCTGGTGAGTCTAACTGAAACTGACTGAAATAGGTGCTGAAGATGTAAGCTCTCTGTATTCACCTCTGTAGCGCACCCCGCATATTTCGAAGTACATCTAATATTACAAACCACAGGGCAAGAACGCAACTTGTTGATGACTTCGAAGAGACGTTGATTTTTCGTTTCTATTCCTCCCCGCAACAATTTTTTGTAAAGTTTTCAAGCAGTTACGGATTCATCTAGCATGCGCTTGTACCTAATTACATGCGAGGACACAACTGAGATGACGACACAGCCACACAGCCATTATAAGAGTCGCCTGTTTATTTGCAGACTTGAAGGACGCAGTCAGCAATTTGTCATAATGATGTCTGAAGACAACGGCGCCAGGCGCGCTTGTTACCGCAATGTACGGTGTATGACATCTGATTCCGTATCCGACACGAAACTTGGTGTCGGGTTATGTCATTTCCCACACGTAACGCGGAAAGCAAACTAACCAGCGGCACTAGGCAACATCGCTACATAATACCAATTAGATTATCCACAGCAGCGAGTAACTTTTTTCAACAGGTGGCCAAAAACATATAATTATAAAAATTTTACTTAAGAAGAATATCCAAGCTGTAATGAAATGTGAATACATCGAAGTGAAATGCCGCAAAACATTGTCAGTCACGCTTAAAATTGCTATTCACTGTACTCGTAAAGGATAAAATACAACAATTATCTACGTCAGTCACGTTTTATTTACTCTCACGACGAGTTTCGACGCCTTACATTCTCATCTTCGGGCCGGCCGCGGTGGCCGTGCGGTTCTAGGCGCTACAGTCCGGAACCGCGGGACTGCTACGGTCGCAGGTTCGAATCCTGCCTCGGGCATGGATGTGTGTGATGTCCTTAGGTTAGTTAGGTTTAAGTAGTTCTAAGTTCTAGGGAACTGATGACCTAAGATGTTAAGTGCCATATTGCTCAGAGCCATTTGAACCATTTCTGATTTTCAAGTGGATCATTGGATTACACTACATTTTTGTCAGTTTTGTGTTTTATTTCGCTACAAATAAGCAATAATGGTAGAAGGATTACAAATTTGTAATAATAAAACTGCTTAAAACATGTTCCAGCAAAAATAACCTTGATGTTCGTCAAAAATATACATTTTTATCTTTCTGAAACGTATTGCAATTAGCT
Organism: Schistocerca serialis cubense; assembly: GCF_023864345.2. NCBI lineage: Eukaryota > Metazoa > Arthropoda > Insecta > Orthoptera > Acrididae > Schistocerca > Schistocerca serialis. The sequence continues at coordinate 111,390,171 of NC_064639.1, read as the reverse complement.
ATATTATTTTTTTAAAAAAATTGTTTTCCTAGTGGCATATTATGTAAACAAATACTCAATTACCTTACTGGTATACGTCCAGCAAACAAAACTCCAATGTACTCCACTGATCCACTTGGAGAGGAAGGTGTAAGCGCTTTGGACGCTTCGTGGCAGTAAATTAAAAGTGACTGACACAGAATGTTGTTTCAATTAATCCTTTACTGTCCTAGTAGGTCGCAGTTCCTAACGACAGTTTGACATGGGTGGCAAAAGCCACATATTCATGTTTACGCTGCTTTACAAAGAATAAGCGAATGGGTTTACTACACAAGCAGCTGGACAGCGCTGCTACAAACATTACAAACAGAAATAAAATCTCAAAGCATTTAGGCAACTGTTCGAAAATTCCTCTGTAATATGCTATTTTCATATGTTAAAAATATGGTTCGATTGTTGTTATTCTGAGCGATTATACACGCATCAAAAAAAGTTTTCCATCACCCCGGTTCCCAGAACTCCTGAAGATACACGTTGACTGTGGATGTTGTATCACAGACACAGCCCCATTGACTGTTCAGAGACGTCACTAAACCCGTCCAAAGATATAAAAAACCATGCATGAGCAGCGCCTATTCGACGGAGGTGGTCCGACAGCCGAGCAGTTCCAGTCATTGTACAAGGAAGACGGCTCGTGTTGGCTGTAGTTCAACCATGCCTAGACGGCCAATACCACGGTTCGATAGCGTCCGCATTGTTACTTTGATCCAGGGAGGGCTCTCAACAAGGAAAGTGTCCAGGCGCCTCTGTGTGAACCAAGCAATGTTGTTCGGACATGGAGGAGATACAGAGAGACAGAAACTGTCGATGACATGCCTCGCTCAGGGGCTACTACTGCAATGGATGATCGCTACCTACGGATTATGGCTCTGAGGAACCCCGACAGCAACGCCACGATGTTCAATAATGCTTTTCGTGCAGCCACAGGACGTCGTGTTACGACTCAAACTGTGCGCAATAGTGTCGCAATTGTGTCACATATGCCTTCAACCAGACCATCGTCGGTGACGTATTTGGAGGCAACCCTGTCAAGCTGAACGCCTTAGACACACTGTCCAGCGAGTGTGGCAAGATGGAGGTTCACTGATGTTTTGGGGTGGCGTTATGTGGGGCCGACGTACGCCGCTGGTGGTCATGGAAGGCGGCATAAGGGCTATACCATACGTGAATTCCATCCTGCAACTATATCGGCAGCATAATGGAGAGGCATTCGTCATCATGGACAACAATTCGCCCCCCATCGTGGACGTCTTGTGAGTGACTTCCTTCAGGATCTTCAGGATAACGACATCGCTCGACTAGAGTGGCCAGCATGTTCTCCAGACATGAACGCTATCGAACATGCCTGGTATAGATTGAAAAGAGTTGTTTATGGGCGACGTGACCCACCAACCACTCTGAGGGATCAACGCTGAATCGCCGTTGAGGAGTGGGACAACCTGGACTAACAGTGCCTTCATGAACTTGTGGATAGTACGCCACGACGAGTAGAGGCATGCATCAGTGCAAGAGAACGATGTACTGGGTATTAGAGGTACCGGTGTGAACAGCAATCTGGACCACCACCTCTGAAGGTCTCGCTGTATAGTGTTACAACATGCAATGTGTGGTTTTGGTCAGCAATAAAATGGGCGGTAATGATGTTTATGTTGATCTCTATTCCAGTTTTCTGTACAGGTTCCGGAACTGTCGGAGTCGAGATGATGCAAAAAAAATTTTGATTTGTTTACGATTCAATTCATATTTACCGTCGACAGTATTTTAAAAAGCTTAAAATTAATGTATATGTCTAGTGCAGAAATTGGTGATCAGTAACTGTTTTGCAAAATTTAGTTTTTCAGCTTGAGTCACTTTTACTTAGCGGTATTTATGGGCACAGCTCATATCAGCAAAATGCTGTCATCGTCAGGAGCCTCAGGGTTCAGTTTTCAATAACTTTTAACTGTGTATTTCTTTGGAGTGTGCTGCGAGATATTTTCTTGGTGTATCAATGAAGCTATGTACTGAAACCTATCCGTGCACAGACTGTTTCAGTGTGATCCTTCAGGAGACTGTATTTTTTTAATAACCTGTTATTTCTTTACTTATATTCTTAGTTGAGTATATCCTCCTTCGGCACACAGAGCACAGGAATAAACACAACAAGATCTGTTCACACTTTCAGATTCAGTTCTTTGCATTTCAAATGTTCTAAATTGCTAAGATTAAATTCGTTTCACCATAAAAACATTATTTTCAAATACAAACGTATTTATTTGCTGATACACATGGCGTAGTAAGATTATTTATATTTTTGGGTATTCAGTCTGAGCACCTGAAATAAGTTTTTATCTTATCAAAAAATGGCTCTGAGCACTATGGGACAAAACTTCTTAGGTCATCAGTCCCCTAGAACGTAGAACTACTTAAACCTAACTAACCCAAAGACAGCACACACATCCATGCCCGAGACAGGATTCGGACCTGCGACCGTAGCGGTCACGCGGTTCCAGACTGTAGCGCCTAGAACCGCTCGGCCACCCCGGCCGGCTTTTATCTTATCAGTTAAGAATATATGGAATATAGCCTGCCTGCTTTGCTGAGTGGTAATGTGTTTGTCTAGCATGCAGCGGGCCCGGGTTCAATTTGCGGCCGAGTTGGAGATTTTCTCCGCTCGTGGACTGGGTGTTGTGTTGTCCTCCTCTTCATCTCATCATCACCACCAAGCAAGCCGCCCTATGTGGCGTCACCTGAAATAAGACTTGAAACCCGGCGGCCGAACTTCCGGAAGGGGCCTCCCGGCCAACAATTCCATACGATCATTTCATACTGAATGCGGAGGTATGAAGTGATATCGTTCTGTTTATTGCTGTGCTCTGTCTGTCAAAAAAGGACAGTTGCGGCTATAAATGTAATCAAAGATATAAGTGAGATGATTTAAACATGCAGCCAACTTAAGGTACACAATGAAATACACCAATCTTTCTGTACAGGGACAAATCTCGATGCATAACCTCCATGACATACCCAGCACATAGAGCCTCTAAAACACCTCATGATAGTAGTGTGACGCCGTAACGCTTGAAAGTGTTACATAGTAAGTCTGCCATCGTCTGCTCCTAACAGCAATTCTGCTACCTTGGAAGCAAAACAATACATGATGGACAAAGCAAGGAGGACATAAAAATCAGACCAACACAGGCGAAGTGGGCATTCGTTAGCAAGAGAATTCTGCTAATGTGAAACATCGGTCTTAATCTGGGGACGACATTTCTGAGAATGTACATTGGGAGCACAGCACTGTGTGGAATTAAATCATAGACTGAGGGAGAACCGGAAAAGAAGAGAATCGAAGCGTTAGGAATGTGATGCTATTGGAGGACGTTGACAGTTAGGCGGACTGATAAGAGAAGAGAAGTTTCTCACAAGTGAACCTCCCCATCGCACCTCCCTCAGATTTAGTTATAAGTTGGCACAGTGGGTAGGCCTTGAAAAACTGAACACAGATCAATCGAGAAAACAGGAAGAAGTTATGTTGAACTATGAAAAAATAAGCAAAATATACAAACTGAGTAGTCCATGCGCAAGATAGGCAACATCAAGGATAATGTGAGCATAGGAGCGCCGTGGTCCCGTGGTTAGCGTGAGCAGCTGCGGAACGAGAGGTCCTTTGTTCAAGTCTTCCCTCGAGTGATAAGTTTGCTTTCTTTATTTTCATAAAGTTGTGATCTGTCCGTTCGTTCATTGACGTCTCTGTTCACTGTAATAAGTTTAGTGTCTGTGTTTTGCGACCGCACCGCAAAACCGTGCGATTAGTAGACGAAAGGACGTGCCTCTCCAATGGGAACCGAAAACATTTGATCGCAAGGTCATAGGTCAACCGATTCTTCCATAGGAAAACACGTCTGATATATTCTATACGACACTGGTGACGGCATGTGCGTCACATGACAGGAATATGTTGTCGACCCAACTAACTTGTACACTTGGCGAATGGGTAAAAAGATTCTTCTACCTTCCCCGATTTAGGTTTTCTTGTGGATGTGATAATCACTCCCAAAAAAGTGAAGAATACATAAGAGTTTGTGACATAAACTGAAAATAAAAAATTATACTTTTCACTCAAGGGAAGACTTGAACCAAGGACCTCTCGTTCCGCATCTGCTCACGCTAACCACGGGACCACGGCGCTCCTGAGTTCCTCTTCTTGATGTTGCCTATGTTTCGCATGGACTACTCAGTTTGTAAATTTTGCTTATTTTTTTATAGTTCCACACAACTTCTTCCAGTTTTCTCGATTGATCTGTGTTCAGTTTTTCAAGGCCTATCCACTGTGCCAACTTATAACTAAATCTGAGTGGGGTGCGATGGGGAGGTTCCCTTGTCAGCAAAACTGGTGAGGAGAGAAGTATGCGGAAAACACGGACAAGTAGAAGGGTCAGGGTGATCGGGGTTGTGTTAAGACATCTGGGATCAACTTTTGAGGGAGCCGTAGAGTGTAAAAACCCGAGGCGAAGACAGAAGTTGGAATATATCTGACAGACAGCTGAGGACGTTAAGTGCCAGAGTTACTCTGAGGTGAAGAGGTTGGAACAGGAGGGGAGCCGCGTCAAACCAGGCAGAAGACTCATGACTCAAAAAAGTAACTCGTCAAGTGAACACAATAATCGTTTGGAACTGAAGGATATAGTTTAACTATCTAGATGTTCTTATGATGATTTACCTCTAGACTTCACCTCCAATAACAAGAGAGCAGATGTGTGTCGACAATGAGCGACCCTCTGGATCTTTTCAGTTGATGAGTTACTGTGTTAAGGTTAATGGAGATGTGATGAGATGCATATGCGTAAGGTCTCATAATCTTGACTCCCGAACAAAAACAGCGACGCCCGGGCGCTTGCCGTGACTGTACTTAAATGCAGAACGTCGACAATGCTTTTTTAGAAAAAACATCGTGGGTGATGAGACGGTGTTATCAGTACTAACCTACCATAAAACGTAAATATGCAGAAATACGCATGAAGGGTTGAACACATTAAAGACGTAACTGACAGTCCAATAAATGTGACACGAGTTGAACAAGATGCACAAAGAAGGACTTTTACGAACGTTCCGTGAGTTGTATTCAAGTGGGGCGAGGGGGGAGGGGGGGGGGGGGCTTTGTAGAATATCTATAACATTAAAACCACCATATATTGACAGTTCTCTATTTTTTATTAATCCAGTCTCGTAACTTTTTGGACTGGCGGGGTGTGGCTGTGTACAGACGTCATTTAGTTTCCTATTATTTTAATCAAGTGAGGAAATTAGTTTAGAAAACAGTAAGGAAATTAAGATTAGGAAACGAGACACTGGAATCAGTAAGAAATTAGATTAGGAAACGAGATTTACTCTAAGTTCTGCTACTTAGGTAGAAAATTAACTGATGGCAGCCGAAGAAGAGAGAATATAAATGCAGACTGGCAATGACAAATAGGCGTTTCTGAAGAAGAGAAATTTTTTAAATCGAGTATGGACTTAAGTGATAGGACGTCTTTTCTGAAAGTATTTGTACGGAAGTGAAACATGGACGATAAACAGTTTATACAAGAAGAGAACAGAAGGTTTTGAAATGTGTTGCTGCAGAAAAATGCTGCGGACTATATGGACAGATCGCGTAACTAATGAGGAGGTACTGAACAGAACTGAGGAGAAAAGTAATTTGTGGCACAACTTGACCAAAAGAAGGGAGCAGTTGATAGGACACATTCTGAGACATCAAGATATCACCAATTTAGTACTGGAGGCAACTGCGAGATAAGGTGGGGATGAGGGGTGTGGGGTGTGCGGAGGAAATCGTAGAGAGAGAGACAAAGAGATGAATACAGTAAGCAGATTCAGAAGGATGTAAGGCGCAGTAGTTATTCGGAGATCAAGAGGCCTCACCGGATACAGTACCATACAGAGCTGCATCCAATCAGTTTTCTGAGTCAAAACCACAGCAAAAACAACATTATTTTAATAGCTTATGATGACCTGGTAATAGTCAAAATGATACCATCTCAGTGAATTGAAGCTGAAATACACATTTAACAAAAAATTTGCCGGACACTCACTGTTTCCCAAGGCAGTCTCGCCAGTCCGGGTAGAAGTATGTTAATATCAACGCCACCTCCAAGCCAGTTTTAAAACTGAAACTTCCTGGCAGATTAAAACTGTGTGCCGGACCGAGACTCGAACTCGGGATCTTTGCCTTTCGCGGGCAAGTGCTCTACCAACTGAGCTACCCAAGCACTACTCTCTCCTACCTTCCAAACTTTACAGAAGCTCTCCTGCGAAACATCCCCCAGGCTGTGGCTAAGCCATGTTTCCGCAGTATCCTTTCTTTCAGGAGTGCTAGTTCTGCAAGGTTCGCAGGAGAGCTTCTGTAAAGTTCGGAAGGTAGGAGACGAGGTAGCGGCAGAAGTAAAGCTGTGAGGACGGGGAGTGAGTCGTGCTTGGGTAGCTCAGTTGGTAGAGCACTTGCCCGCGAAAGGCAAAGGTCCCGAGTTCGAGTCTCGGTCCGGCACACAATCTGCCAGGAAGTTTCATATCAGCGCACACTCCGCTGCAGAGTGAAAATCTCATTACAGTTTTTAAACTGTTTGTCTTGCCCTCGTATGCCACTGTAAATGCAAAATCAGCTGCAAAAGCTTCTCGGTAGAGTTCTCGCATGTCTCTCATCCAGGGGAACTGGCAACGATCTGAGAGAAAGCGCGGTTGCGTCAGCGAGTGAGCACGCCAGTAGAGCAGTGTATCGAGGGTGAATGTCGGTACGTGCAGTCACGGGCAGTGAGTGCTGGGTACCGGGCACCGGGTATTATTACGCCCGGCTAACCTATCGGCGTGACCCGACCCGCCGAGAATGCGGCAGTGGAAGGGGGTGGGGGCGTCCTGCCGATAGGTCAGGGGCGCTCGCTGCGCCTGTCACACCCTGGAGGGACAGCTGCTAATGAAAACGGGGTCGGTGAACCCGACGGGCCACCAGGGTCACACATCTATCAAGGGGGGTGATTCGGGATGGTTCATCAAGGAGCGCGTCTCTGAGGTAAGGTGGGCTGTGTCTTACCTTCATGCCGACTGTGATGTTGTAAGACGTGTATATTTCTATTGTCTATTGTCAAACCACAATTTATGAAAGATGTTTATATTTTATTAATAGGCTTAAGTAGGAATAATTAACATTTGTCATGTTGGAAATAATTGTGGTAGCAGGGAATGTTTGCACCAAACTGTTGTTGGCAGGAGAGACCGCACATTGATATAATTTTAAAAAGGGCGGGAGAGACCGCGTATGGGTACATCTTAAGAAAAGAGCGGGAGAGACCGCACATTGATACATTTTGTAATGGTAGCAGGGATTGTCTGCACCAGAAAGCATTGTTGGCAGGAGAGGCCGCACTTTATCGTTCGTAGGAAGTCAGTAGTAAGCGAGAAGTGAAGCGAGTCGGTAGCAGGTCTGAAGCGAGACGTTGAGAGGAGCGGTGTGCCTGCCAGCCACCAGCTATGATTTACAAGAGATTATAATCGGATGTACACAGACATCAACTAACTATTATCATAAGAGGAACTAATATTATTGAATTTTTTTTTTGAGAAACTCAAGACTACTGAAGGTATGTTTGCGTAATGCTAGTTGTAAGATTATTGTAAAATGTAAGTCCCATTTGAACGTTTGCAAAATCATTTCATTCAGAATATAATTAATTTTTGCCAGCAATATTGCATTACTGATTATAATCCATCCCAAAAACCATCAACGTAAAACTTTGCAAAGTTTTATTGTTGTTAAGAAAAAGTTTAACTATGAATTACCTAACTTCAGTCTAATTAATTAAAGAATAACGTCAGCTTTGCTATTAAAGAATAATGTCAGCTTTGGTAATAAATACAGCCACTTATTACGACAGCCCACCAGCATCTAATAGAGTATGGTAAAACAGAGTAAGTATATTCATGTCGCAGTTCGATGTAGCAGTCAGATGGCGATCCAGTAACAGTAAAAAAGGTAAGGAACAGTTTTGGGTTATTGCAGGTAACGACTGAGGGCCACGACGACGACACATTCTATGTTTCGTCTAAATAATCAGAAAATCACTTTTAATACGCAGGATTTAAATTTGTATGTGAAGATTGAGAAAGAGAATTAATTTCAGAGGGAAGATTTCATTTGTTATTATTAAGCAAGAGATAGAAATCCTAAGGAAAGGTTTCATAGGTTATTGTAGAAGAGAAGGTTGCGTAACGAAAGGGATATAGAGGAGACGGGAAGGTTTTCAATGTTGATGGAACATTAAATGGCTACGTGAAGATAGATGGCAAGTGAAGTGAAGCAGTGGAACGTTGAACTCATATTCAGGAAGATTCGGTGTCGAATCCCAGTTAAATCTGTACAGTTGATGTTTTCCCTGGGCCCCTCAGATCACGCTAGGTGCTGGTCTTTCAGCAAATCCTGTGGCCAGGCTGTTTAATATGTCGTAGATTTTGTTGATGGTGGGGTGTTAAGCTCTCTAGAATGAAGCAAAGAAATAAAAAAATCGATGACATCCTTTTAATACGGCCTCAACGAATTAAGATGTAATTAAGTTGGGGAATACAAATGATTTCTATGTTACTTAGGTTCGACAAAAAGTAATGGCAACACTGCCATAACATGAAGGATGTGCATCACATGGTATGCCCATTGTCTGTAGCTGACAGCAGAAGGTCAGCTGAAGTAATGCAGTGAACGGCGGTGGCTGTATTGGAATCAGTTGCAGTATCTACTGTCTGAAAGTGCGGGATGCCGATTCAAGCTCCCTAACAGTATGTGTAGGAATTATCAACAACGTGTGTGGATAGAGATGGAATTGGCACGTGGTCGGAGCGCACAACCATGTTTCGTTCTGGCACTGCATTCCATCATCCATCTTGACAATGCACGGTGCCAAAAGGCGAACCACGTGCAGTGTTGCGAACCTGTGGGGTGGGAGATACTGTAACATCCACCTTAGCCACCCAATGTGTGTCCATGTGATTACGACCTGTTCACCACACAACACAACAGACGCCACCGTCCGGACCAAAGTGCGCTCCTTGCAAGACATCGACAGAGATGGATGCACTGACGGTATACATCTCTGTGGAAGAAGGTGATAGAGACTCGGGGTGATTATACCGAGCCTATGTAATACGGTGAATGTCTGTCAGTAAATTCTGGTATGAATTACAACCAGGCTGCAACTACTTTTTAGCCAGTCCTTGCACATTAGTATAATACAGGATGTCGAAAGCATTCATCTTGATGTCTGAGAGCTGCCAGCATAAAGCTTGTGAATATACTGCCGAATCTGCACCTTACAGTCGAGGACAGGCTAGTGAGGGCCTCGACTATGGAATGTCACGTGGAGACATGGCTGGCTTACAGGGCTGCGAAAGGCGAGTGTGGCGATCATGTTCAACGCATCTTTTACGCACTGTGCGCGTTGTCTGACTAACGACGGCTTTGCCACTGGCAAGATATTCTGTAGATTCGAGCCTTTCGCATCCCAGGTCGTCCTTTGCCGACCCGAGAAGAGGTGGAATTTACTTTGATTTTATGTTTTCTTAATATTCTGCCAAATTTCGACGAAATATTGCCCACATTCCGAAGGACTCCCTGGACTTCAACCGTCCCTTCTCCTCTTGATAGCGTGGGTGGTCACATTTCTTCTTTTTTAAGGCTATGGTGATCTAATGTGGAGAATATCGATTATATTGAAAGGTGGCTACACTGTGCCACTGCGCCAGAGAGTGCGCCAAAGAGTACTATTAAGCCGCCTCCACAGTGCGTGTTAAGAGCTCATGGCAGTCAGTGGTTGTTAAGAGATCGGAGAGGGCAGTCAGTGGTTGTTAAGAGATCGGAGAGGACAGTGTGTGTGTGCGTGGGCAGAGCTCGTGGTTGTCGTGAAGTTGGAGCGAGATGTAGTAAAGAGCGTTGTTTCATGTCTTATGCAGTTATTTGATGGGAGAGATAGCAGATGATATTGTAATGAGGGCATTCGTCAATATATATATAAAGGTAAAATATACTATGTTCGTTTATTTAATTGTGTATCTGAAATAATGCATCACTACAGGTTCAGTCAACAAAGCATCTGGCTTGTGTTCTTGAATTAGAGTGAATTCTGGTTTTCTTGCGTAATTATAGTTTTTCTAAATTTCTTTTGTCACGTCAGTATAATTAATATCAAAATTCTTGTCTTGTTGAAAAATAACCGTGCCAGATGCGTACGTTGAGTCACACTCCCACATACAGAACAGTTACATTTGTGCTTGGATTTTGTAGGTTTTATAGTTGCTGGGGTCTTAATTAATTAACTGTATTTACGAAAATTTTCTTACATTGTTTGTTGCAGTCAGATAGCGTAAATATACTAGTCAGGGCCAGCCGATTACGAGACACAGCGTAATCGGACATACAGTTACTAAAATTAAAAGTATTTTCAATAACAAATTTATTTAATTAAGCCCCCATGCACGTGGCGACCGCTGCTTCGGATCGTCCCTTGGAATTGTTCTGATTGTGAAATTGTAGACTGTAGTATTGTTGTAGCAATTTGTAGTTTAGTAATTGTAGGTTATATTGAGTGTGTAGATTTGGTAATTGGCATTCTTATAATGGTATTTTTCAAAATTTAATTTTTATTGCCTTGCATACGCATTTGACAATTTTGTGCAATTATTTCAATTGTTCGATTGATCGTGTTTGAGGGAGACATTGCGTGTGAATAGTATTGTTGGAGATAAGGGGTCATTGTGTGTGATTTTCGTACAGTGACGAATCTTTCGTATATTTTGTAAATGATTACGCGATCAATGAAAAAGGCAAAAATGATGAATAGTGAGAATAACGAAATTGTTAACATGTCGAACTCGCCAACAGAGGAAAACAGTATGATGGATAATGAAGTGGAAAACAATGTAATAAGTCGGGAAAATAGTCCGGAACCATTTCAAAATTTTTCTCAATCAGAAAATTCACAGAATCCGAGATTAACGATAGAAGATTCTGAAACTGTATCGAACACAGATAGCTTTACAGCTATGACGGAGGAAACTGGTTTTGCGGGAAATGTTAGGCGCGAAAAGAATTGCGAACCGGCTACCTTGGAGCAGTTGATGGGTGCAATATTAAATCTGGGATCACAAATGGGAACAATGGTAACACAGATGGGAACAATGAAGACAGAGATGGGAACTTTACGATCTGAATTAAAAACTGATATGGGAACAATGGAAACACGGTTAGGATCTGAATTTAAAACAGAGATGGGAACTTTGGAAACACGGATAGATTCACGAATAGGGACATGTTTCAAAAATATGAAAGATGAATTAAAGAAAGAAATCAGGGAAGAAGTACAACCGATTCTGAATTCTCACAATAATAGATTAATTGCAGTAGAAATCAGACAAAGGGAACAGGATAGAGAACAGGAAGAAAGAGATCGCGTGATAGTACAAAAATTTTCAGAGTTTAATTTACAACGTGCATGGGGGCTTAATTAAATAAATTTGTTATTGAAAATACTTTTAATTTTAGTAACTGTATGTCCGATTACGCTGTGTCTCGTAATCGGCTGGCCCTGACTAGTATATTTACGCTATCTGACTGCAACAAACAATGTAAGAAAATTTTCGTAAATACAGTTAATTAATTAAGACCCCAGCAACTATAAAACCTACAAAATCCAAGCACAAATGTAACTGTTCTGTATGTGGGAGTGTGACTCAACGTACGCATCTGGCACGGTTATTTTTCAACAAGACAAGAATTTTGATATTAATTATACTGACGTGACAAAAGAAATTTAGAAAAACTATAATTACGCAAGAAAACCAGAATTCACTCTAATTCAAGAACACAAGCCAGATGCTTTGTTGACTGAACCTGTAGTGATGCATTATTTCAGATACACAATTAAATAAACGAACATAGTATATTTTACCTTTATATATATATTGACGAATGCCCTCATTACAATATCATCTGCTATCTCTCCCATCAAATAACTGCATAAGACATGAAACAACGCTCTTTACTACATCTCGCTCCAACTTCACGACAACCACGAGCTCTGCCCACGCACACACACACTGTCCTCTCCGATCTCTTAACAACCACTGACTGCCCTCTCCGATCTCTTAACAACCACTGACTGCCATGAGCTCTTAACACGCACTGTGGAGGCGGCTTAATAGTACTCTTTGGCGCACTCTCTGGCGCAGTGGCACAGTGTAGCCACCTTTCAATATTTGAACACTGATTGCAGGTGCTCCAGCTCCTGTGCTAGACTGTCTTCACGAAATGTTCAAATGTGTGTGAAATCTTATGGGACTTAACTGCGAAGGTCATCAGTCCCTAAGCTTACACAGTACTTAACCTAAATTATCCTAAGGACAAACACAGACATGCCTGACCGACCAGCCACACAGTCCATGATTGCAGCGTCTAAGACCGCTCGACTAATACCGCGCGGCCTGTCTTCATGAGACACATGTGCCCGGTTAACCAATGTTCGAAGGGAGCTCTTTGTATTTAATGGGTGGTGGCAGCTGAAACTAAACTCCGCCCGAACAAGCCATGAAGGCGCAACGGTACCGACCGACTGCTGTGTCATCCTCAACCCACAGGCGTCACTGGATGCAGATATGGAGGGGCATCTGGTCAGCACACCGCTCTCCATGCCCTATGTCAGTTTACGAGACCAGAGTCGATACTTCTCAATCATGTAGCTCCTCAGTTTGCCTCACAAGGGCTGAGTGCACCCCGCTTGCCAACAGCGCTCGGCAGACCGGATGGTCACCGATCCAAGTTCTAGCACAGCCCGACAGCACTGAACTTCGGTGATCTGACGGGAACCAGTGTTGTGGTGGCAGCTAGACTATTGCAAATACAGGTCTGTATGTGTGGGCGGGCTTATGGTAAACGGAATGCCCCAATGATCCATCCACTTTCCGTCTGATCATGGCAGACAGTCGCTCTTGTCCACTTCCTTCGTAAATTTTGTAAGCTTATTTGTCCGTCGCTGACATAGAAGACCGCAAACCTTCTTTCCTTCCCGTCTGGCCAAGCTGTGCAGTGACTAGAGCACATGTAAAGCTTACTGGGACAGGGTAAATGCTAGCTACAATGAAGTCGATAATTCGATTGTAATACTGGCATTTTTATTTGATATCCCCCACAAGTGACAAAATTTACAAAAAGAAAAAGTGAATTTCTTTGTCCACCCACACACTCCTGAGAATGGCACATTAACGATTTGCAATTACGCGCCCCTGTTACCGGCAGCTGCGTTGATAAATACTCGGCACCTCGCAAGGATAACTACCAGATGAAGAATATTAGGTAAGCTGTTGGAAGTGGTTAAGCGTTGGTGAAAATCTCGCTTCTGAGCACACAAAGAGCTCTAACCGCAGAACTCTGCACAGAACACGCGTTGGTGCAATGCTGCGATACAGACCGTATATCTCCCTTCGAAGACGATGGCCAAGACGCCGTCTCCAAGTCGATGGCTGAAGGCGAAGTCCCCTTCACAGTTCTGTCGTCTCCCACGCGTACGAAAACGCGGCGGAAGAATACTCAGTTTCGGCCAATGTCGAACGCTCTATCGTCGCCGAAATCCCTCCACTGAGATCTACCCAATTATGAGTAGGTCATAACACCCCTAGGCAAACGAAATTCCCGTCTTCGCCACGTGTTGCCCAGCACAGGTGGCTCCGGATGCCGGGCTGCCCCAAAAAGCGCCGTATTGTCCCGCGTTTCCGGTGACCGCTACCTGCCGCCCACGGCGGCCCGACGAGCTACGGCCATCTGCAGACTTCATATTCCACAATTCTCCCCTTCCGACACTTTTCACTAAGTCAGTGGCTCAATCATCCAGACATGCAGGGAATACTGCTCGAGAGTGCCTCATATTTATCATAATTCAATAGAGTCATGGTCTGATGCCCTAGCCAGTCCCTTTATTATTAATATTAATGTTGGTAAGCTAACGTGTAAGTGCCCATGTCCTGGCACCTTACAATTTGATATCCTTTTGGATAGAGTTGAGATGCTGCAAAAAGAGTGTCAGTCTTTCTTCACCGGTGAGGCCACACTACAAAAATATCATCCACATGTCGCCAGAAGTCCGCAGTTCGTGGTCGTGCGGTAGCGTTCTCGCTTCCCGCGCCCGTGTTCCCGGGTTCGATTCCCGGCGGGGTCAGGGAGTTTCTCTGCCTCGTGATGACTGGGTGTTGTGTGATGTCCTTACGTTAGTTATGTTTTAGTAGTTCTACGTTCTAGGGGACTGATGACCATAGATGTTAAGTCCCACAGTGCTCAGAGCCATTTGAACCATTTTTGTCGCCAGAAGACTTGTGGTTTAAGTTCTGCGTTACTCTTTGAACGCAGCTTGTATTGTCTCTCGAGGTACCTTCTTGTCAGAATGAATGTTTATGTACCGTTTCTCATCAGCTTCTGGCCGAAATGCGAATATTTGTTGTTCGAATTTTTGTCTACTAACCAGTGCCGGCATGATTTGTGTTCTGTCTCCAGAGGGGACTCTATAATTAGACGTGCTGTCCAGTGATAAATTGTAGGAACGCAAAATGAACACTGAGGTCTGTGAGGAATGTGGTAACTGGTTTCCAGTATCCGGGATCGCGACAAATTTTGAAGACGCGGATGCGTCGCCGACGGTCGGCGAGGAATGTTGCGACGCGTCCGTAGGTCAAGGAGAAGGCGCGCAGTCACGACTGCGTGTCGCGAGCTGTGAGTCCCGGGGTCTGCCTCAAGGCCCCCATCACAGACGCCTCCCACACCCGCTAACTGCGCTAGCGCCGATTCGCGAGTACCAGTCCCGCTACTGAGGACAAACACGCATCTTGTACAACGTTCCAAAGTGACAGATCCTCTTGCGATAAGCGTACAACCAGCAACAATATCTCATTTGCGTACTATCACGTGGATTCGGAACATATTCCAGGAAATAAATTAAAGCAAGGAGAAATGTGGAAAAAGAATTAAAGTTCAAGAACAAGCCATAAAAGTTAACCGATGACACTGAAATGCTGTCAGAGACAGCAAACGGTTTGGAAGGTCAATGGAACAGTGCGGGTAGTGTCTTGAGAAGAGATGAAAATCTACAGAAGTGAAAGAAGGCTAACAGAGTGTAATCGAATTAAATCAGGCAGCGCAGACAGAATTAGGAAATGAACCACTAAAGCCGTCGATGGTTTTAATATTTGCACAGCAAAGTATCTAACGACAGCGGAAATAGAGCTGATATCAAATGCAGACCGTTAATACCAAAGAAAGCGTTTCTGAAAGAGAGAAATTTGCTGACGCTGAATATCAATTTAATTATCAGGAGGTCTATTCTGAAAGTATCTGCATGGAGTGTAGACCTCTACGGCAGTGAAACGAGGACGATAAATAGTGCTGACAAAGAAAGAAGATTCTGAAATGTGCTGCTAGAAAATAATCCTGAAGATTACATGGATAAATAGAATAACTAATGATGAGGTAATACATCTACTTCGGGGAAAAAAGAAATTTGTGACACTACAATAACAGATCGGTTGATAGGATCCGCCATGAGGTATCGAGGAATTTTCAACATCGTAATGGTAGGAAACGTGCGTAAAAATTGTAGGGGGAGACCAAAGCTTGAATACAACAAAAAAATGGCTCTGAGCACTATGGGGCTTAACATTTGTGGTCATCAGTCCCCTAGAACTTAGAACTACTTAAACGTAACTAACCTAAGGACATCACACACATCCGCGCCCGAGGCAGGATTCGAACCTGCGACCGTAGCGGTCTCGCGGTTCCAGACTGTAGCGTCTAGAACCGCTCGGCCACCACGGTCGGCTTGAATACAACAAGCCGCTTGAAATGGATGTAGATTGCAGTAACTGTGCCGGAACGAAGAGGCTTGAACAGAATAGATTAGCGTAGAGAGCTGCACAATACCAGTGCTAGGACTGAAGACCACACTAACAGCTACAGTGTTCATCTCATTCGCATACGGCATAGTCCGACTGATGAAGTGTCGGCTATGTTTTTATAGGTCATAGTATGCGGTGATCTAACGGTAAACTAGTGTTCTCAATCTCTGATCCTAGTTAATAATAGACAAAAATTGGACATGCCTTTAAAAAAAAAAAAAAAAATAAGATCAACTAGTGCTTGTGCCGTGCCCCATAAGTGCAATGGCCACACGGTGGCTAATTAAAGTAGGAGGAATTTCTGCCCTGAAAGCATGTAAACCAGTTTCCTTACACTGACGCAACGGAACCACGTGGCACAGTATACCGTTATGGGGACGTAAGGAAGTTGAGGATTACCTCATATAATTGTTAATCTATTGCCTGATGGACCTGAAAATGACCTGAGAGGCTTGAAGTAAAAGATTAAACTTATACCTGGAGATTTATTACGATTACTTGTACGTGAATGAAGTTTAACTGCATAACAAACAATGTTGTTGTTGTTTTTGGGGTGTACGGGGACTCAGTAACGAGTTTATCAGTGCCCTTACATGCTAGTGTCCCTTACGAAATGTGGACTTGGCAAAGTGATGAACATGGGATGTGGTGGGGTGTTGGGTTCCTCTACGAGGAACAAAGGAAAGAATTTTGTGAGCTTTTGTGTGATCCAACATGCTGCAGCAGAGATAAGCATTACTAAATAAATGACCTCCCGTCGGGTAGACCACTCGCCGGGTGCAAGGCTTTCGATCTAACGCCACTTCGGAGACTTGCGCGTCGATGGAGATAAAATGATGCTGATTAATACAACACAATACCCAGTCCCTGAGCGGAGAAAATCTCCGACCCAGCCGGGAATTGAACCCGGGCCCTTAGGATTGACATTCTGTCGCGCTGACCACTCAGCTCCCGGGGACGGACATAAGCATTACTGAGGGCAAAGAACAAGAGAGAAATTTGTTGTTACTCATTCGCTAATTCGCGATGCTGATAAACTTTAACGAAGTTTGCACAGGACAACAGCAGGGCGAGAGAGAAGGAAACTTAAGTAACAAAACGAGCATACTGCTCAACCTAAAAAAAGGGCGTTGTAAGGAATTTAGACTCCATCAATTCGGAAAGAGTTTGATACACAGAATAGTGACTAGTAACAAGCTTTGACTGTGACCTAACTGACGGTACGCCAGGCAGGCATCTGCATTGCGTCTCGCGGACATCGCCTCTTGGCACGCCTGCACTGTGCGTCCCCATCAGCCAACAGCATCCCTAACACATCCAGTCAACACGTCCAGTCTTCAGCTTTCCGTTCGCTCCTTTATCCCCGAGAGAGGACCCACTTTTTGGCGCACCTTCTGGCCAATCACGGCTCTAGTTTCTGAGCGCAGCACGGCGGCCCAGTCGACACGCGTCAAAAGCTCACGCTATACACAGGCGCTCTCGATAGATCTGAAAACTTCTGACGCGGAATTCCAGCAACAAATGGAAACACAGGCCCACGAATTCGGCGGGAAAGATCGTTCCACTTACGTGCTCAAAGCCGCGTACGCCAACACAGACAGGGCTGGTGGCCTCTGCCACTCTCTCTCTCTTCTTCTATTCCTCGCCCTGCTATTATCCCGTGCATTCCAACGGTTCAGCACTACGTTTCTAAGCATGCAGAGAGCAGAAAATTCCCCTAGGCCCACATCTACTCTAAGAGAATGGATTTCATGCAAGACAGGGAGCGTTCATGAAATAGAAGCGGCTGACCTCGTTTTCCGAGTCATGCAGTAATACAAACAAAATAGTACACTGCAAAAGCCCTTATTACATATCTCAATGGGACATAGATACGTCTCAACCAGAACGCTGACGAAAAAAGAATTTACAATCCCCACCGCTATGTGACGCCTGGTTCAAATGGTTCAAATGGCTCTGAGCACTATGGGACTTAACATCTATGGTCATCAGTCCCCTAGAACTACTTAAACGTAACTAACCTAAGGACAGCACACAACACCCAGTCATCACGAGGCAGAGAAAATCCCTGACCCCGCCGGGAATCGAACCCGGGAACCCGGGCGTGGGAAGCGAGAACGCTACCGCACGACCACGAGCTGTGTGACGCCTGGAACCTGTCTTACTCAACTGATTCCTACAGAGAAATAGCTAAGCCTCCTTCCATCAACGCCATACGCCCTATCCATATAAACAATTCCTAACCTCCTTCATTCTCCTCCGAAGATACAATCCTTTTACCTGGCCACAATTCTCCTAAATATTGAAAGTTGCTTCTGACAAATTTCCATTCTATTCCGCTTTTCTTATCTGGAGCTGGTAATCGAGTCACTGACGACAATCTCCAGACAAACCACAGCACTTGATCATCAGCGTCAGTAGCATTGCAACGTCAATTCCATCATACCATACCTATCACCATCGCAGCCACAAATTTCCACATAAAGATCAATCACTTAATGAAATTTGTACTTTTCTACCATCCTTTTGTATATCAAATTGCCCATGGTCGTAACAAGGGTGATGACTCACGTTTATCACAGCTCTGGTGGATACGATGGACGAACACTTCAAAGAGGGTCAGGCTATTAAATACACCTGTCAGGTCATGACACGCATGATATTTCACAGTTCTTTCGTATCAGAACAGCGCGTCTTTTGGCATCGCGACCCTCTGAAACACTGTTTTACCATCACAATACACTGCCCCACAGTTGGATGGTCCCACCCTCCACCTTGGTTTGACCTCGCAAGGCGTCACCATAGCCTCTGATACAATGCGAGAGCTTGCTGGTTTCGCACTGAGGGGACAAAAGTCATGGTATAGCGATACGCGCATGAAGGTAGTATCACAGGCATAAGAGGGCAGTGCATTGGCGGAGTGTTCATTCGTAATCAGGTTTCCGATGTAATCATGGCCTCACAACGGGACTTAACAGACTTTGAACGTGGAATGAAAGTTGGCTCCAGACGCATGGGACATTCCATTTCGAAAATCGTCAGGAAATTTAATATTCCGACAGCCACATTGTCATGATTGTGGCGACAATGCCAAGTTTCAGGTATTACCTCTCATCACGGATACCACAGTGTCCGACGGCCTCCACTGAACGACCGAGAGCAGCGGCGTTTGCGTAGGGTTATCAGTGCTAACAGACAGGCAACACTGCGCGGAATGACCACAGAAACCAACGTGGGACGTATGACGAACTCATCCGTTACGACAGTTCGGCCAAATTTGGCGTTAATGGGCTATGGCAGCAGACGATCGACTGGAGTGCATTTACAAACAGCATAACACCACCTGCAACGCATATCGGTTGGACTGTAGACGACTGGAAAACGGTGGCCTGGAAAGATGAGTCTCGATTTCAGTTGGTAAGAGTTGATGGTAGATTTCGAGTGCGGGAAGACCACACGAAGCCATGGACCTAAGTTCGCAACATGTCACTGTCCAAGTTCGTGGTGGCTCCACAGTGGTGTGGGCTGTGTTTACATGGAATGGAATGGGTTCAAAAATGGTTCAAATGGCTCTGAGCACTATGGGACTCAACTTCTGAGGTCATTAGTCCCCTAGAACTTAGAACTAATTAAACTTAACTAACCTAAGGACATCACTCACATCCATGCCCGAGGCAGGATTCGAACCTGCGACCGTAGCAGTCTCGCGGTTCCAGACTGCAGCGCCTAGAACCGCACGGCCACTTCGGCCGGCTGGAATGGGTCCTCGGGTTCAACTGAACTGATCATTCAGCTACTTGGATACCCTTAACAGCCATTCATGGACTTCATGTTTCCAAACAACGGTGGAATTATTATGAATGACAATGCGCCTTTTCACTGTGGCACAATTGTTCGCGAATGGTTTGAAGAACATTCTGGACAATTCGAGCGAGTGATTTGGTCACCCAGATCGCCCTACATGCACCCCAACAAAAATATATGGGACGTCATCGAGAGGCAGCTACATAAAACCCTTCACTTTCGCAACTGTGGAGCAGATTAGTGTTTAACGTACCGCAGACAACGAGGTAATTGGACACGGAGAAAGAGCTCTGATTAGAAAAGGATGGGGAAGGAAATCGGCCATGCTCTTTCGAAGGAACCATCCTGGGTTTTGGCTGACGTGATTTAAAGAATTCACGAAAAACACAAATCAGGATGGCCCGACGCGGGTTTGAACCGTCTTCCTCCCGTATGCGAGTCCAGTGTGCTAACTATTGCGCCACTTCGCTACTTGGAAACCATTTGCAGCCATTCATCGACTTCACGTTCCCAAACAACGATGTCGTGTCAGAGGGCCACAATTGTGTTTTCAAGAACATCCTGAAAAATTCCAGCAAATGACTTTGCCATCCAGATCGGCCGACATAAATCCATGGAGCATTTGCGGAACAGGATCGTGAAGTCAGTTCGCGCACAAAATCCTGCACCGGCAACATTTTCACAGCTATGGACGGTTATAGAGACAACATGGCTCAGTATTTCTGCAGGGGACTTTCAACGATTTGTTGAGTCCATGCCACATCGACCTGCTGCACTACGCCGGGCAAAAGGAGGTCCGAGACGATATTAGGAGGTATACGACTTTTTTCACCTCAATGTATGACACACTTGTTTGTAGGCTAATAGTTTTGAATAGTTTAGTTGGGGCCGAGGCCAGAATCCACTACGCCGTAGGAGACAAGTTATGCGACGTATTGCTTTGCAGTTACATATAGACGCATGGGAAAGGACAAAGAAATATTTGTAGCCTTCACAGACCTCGAAAATTCCGTACACTGAGTGCAGTGGGATAGGCTGGTGGATATCTCGAAGAGAAATGGAGTAAAGTGGAAGGACACAAGACTTCAATCAGACGGCAAGGATACGTGTAGGAAATGACACTTGGCAAGACAGCGTCGTCGAGAGACGGGTCAGGCAGGGCTGCTTGTCGATCCTACTTAATATTTACAATGAAAAGCCAAAGAAACTGGTACACCTGCCTAATATCTTGTAGCCTCTCCCCTCACGCCGAGCACGCAGAAGTGCCGCAGCACGACCTGGCATGGACTCGACGAATGTCTCAAGTAATGCTGGAGTAAACTGACACCATGAATTCTGCAGGGCTGTTCATAAATCCATGAGAGTACGAGGAAGTGAAGATGATTTCTCAACAGCAAGTTGAAGGCATCTCAGATGTGCTCAACAATGTTAATGCCTGGGTAGTCTGGTGGCCAGCGGAAGTGTTTAAACTCAGAAGAGTGTTCCTGGAGCCACTCTGCAGCAATTCTCGACGTGTGGGATGTCGCATTGTCCTGCTGGAATTACCGTAGTCCGTTGGAATGCACAGTGGACATGAATGGATGCTGGCGATCAGACAGGATGCTTACGTACGTGTCATCCGTCAGAGTCGTATCTAGACGTATCAGGGGTTCCATATCACTCAAAGTGCACATGACTCACACCATTACAGAGCCTTGACCAACTTGAAAAGCCCCCTGTTCACGTGCAGGGTCCATGGATTCATGAGGTTGTCTCCATACCAGTAGACGTCCATCCGCTCGATACAATTTGAAACGAGACTCGTCCGACCAGGCAATATGTTTCCAGTCATCAACTGTGCAACGCCGGTGTTGACGGGCCCAGACAAGGAGTAGTCATCAAGGGTAGACGAGTAGGTCTTCGGCTCCAAAAGCCCATATCGATGATATTTTGCTGAATAGTTCGCACTCTGACACACGTTGATGGCCCAGCACTGAAATCTCCAACAATTTGCGAAGGGTTGCACTTCAGTCGTCGTTGGTCACTTTCTTGCAGGATCTTCTTACGAGCGCAGCGATGTCGGAGATTTGGTGTTTTACCGGATTCCTGATATTCATGGTACATTCGTGAAATGGTCGTACCGGAAAATCGCCACTTCATCGCTACCTCGGAGATGCTGTGTCGCCGCCCGGTTGTGGCCGAGCGGTTCTAGCCGCTTCAGTCTGGAGCCGTGAGACCGCTACGGCCGCAGGTTCGAATCCTGCCTCGGGCATGGATATGTGTGATGTCATTAGATTAGTTAGGTTTAAGCAGTTCTGAGTTCTAGGGGACTGATGACCTCAGATGTTAAGTCCCATAGTGCTCAGAGCCATTTGAACCACCTGATGCTGTGTCCCATCGCTCGTGCGCCGACTATAACACCACATTCAAACTCCCTTAAATCTTGATAACCTGCCATTGTAGCAGCAGTAACCGATCTAACAACTGCGCCAGACACTTGTTGTCTTTTATAGGCGTTGCCGACTGCAGCGCCGTATTCTGCCTGTTTACATATCTCTGTATTTGAGTATGCATCCCTATAGCAGTTTCTTTGGCGCTTTAGTGTATATGGAGAAAATAGAGAAAAATTGTTTTTAAGGGAAAAGAGGCGTCAGGATTGATGGACGGGAAACAGAATGAATAAGATTCGCAAGTTACGTGGTGATTCTTGCAGAAAATGAAGGGCCTCTTATTTACATGATTAATGACCAGAATGAAAATAAATAAAAAGTAAACAAAAGCATGGTTAGAGTTTAAAGAAAAAAAAGCTAAGTTAGTGCCTGAAACCATGTAACAGGTGAGAGCATTCAAGTTCAAAAATGGCTTTGAGCACTATGGGACTTAACATCTGTGGTCATCAGTCCCCTAGAACTTAGAACTACTTAAACCTAACTAACCTAAGGACATCACACACATCCATGCCCGAGGCAGGATTCGATCCTGTGACCGTAGTGGTCACGCGGTTCCAGACTGAAGGGCCTAGAACCGCACGGCCACACCGGCCGGCAGCATTCAAGTATTTAGAAAGTTGAATCAGGAAAGATACGCATTGTGAACAGGACATCAAAGAATGGCATCGGCGTAACAGGCATTTTAAAATCAGGAAAAAGTCTTAGCTAGTGGCTTGAACACGGAGTTAAGAAAGCGCTAGTGAAGTGCCCGACATGGAGCGCAGCCTTTTATAGAGCAGAGACATGGTAACTGAGAAAGTGAGACGAGAGGAGAACTGAAGCTTGTGAAATGTGGATATGGCGCGGAGTGGGGAGGATCAGCTGAACTGATGAGGTCAGGAATGAGGAGGAACTGAAGAGAGTTGGAGAAGACCGAAGGATGTTGCTGACAGTGGAAATGGTAAACTAAACCGAATAGGACATAATCAGAGACGAGATTGTCTTATAGTAGTTACACTTCAAGACTTCATTTCGTAGAAGAGAGGGAAAGGCAGAAAAAATACCAGATGCTGTATGACGTCAGTAAACCTCGAGGAGGTTACCAAAGAATAAAGAGGAAAGCAGAGGACAGAGAAGATTGGAAACTAATCCTCCCGGAAGGCAGATAACCAAATGATGAATTATTGACGGATCCTGATATAATTCACAGACCTGCTACACTATTTATTTATTTAAATTACAGAGGGCAGCTAACCTTCGACCGAATACGCTGAGCTACCGTGCCGGCAATTGAGCTACCCAGGTACTGGCAGAAATAAAGCTGTCAGAGCTAGTCGTGAGTCTTTCTTGCATAGCTCAATCTATAGAGGACTTGACAGTGAAAAACAGAGGTCTCGAGTTGGAGTCTCGGCCCGGCGCATAATTTCAATCTGCCAAGAAGTTTCAAGATATAGGCCAAGAGAAGCAGGAATAGCAACATGCAAAGCAAAGAACTCTACGAACTTATGCCACAACCCAATATTTCACACTTTCTGGTTCCTTTACTGATTAATTCAGCACGATAAAATAAAACCGGAAATGAAGCACGTCAACGATCGGCAGGAATGCAGACCCTCAAAACTTCGGACCGCTTTCCCCGCAGTGTGAGGGGATTCAGTCGGAACGGCGTCTGTGCCTAATGCGTAAGTCACGCATGCGCGGGAGATTGGTGGCCGGCTTTCTATAAACGGCGGTGGCCGCGGCGTGTTTGCGCTGGAAACAGCCCGCGGCTGCCCGCCCTAGCGGAACGGGCCCTGACCGCTTCCTCCCCGCCACGTTCTCCAGTGAGGGACTCCCTCCTCTCCTCGCCGTGTTTGGTTGCCGCGCCAGAGTCGCCGGTTACGCCAGCCTCGCCCATTAAGCTGCAATTAGCGACGTCGATAGCTCTCAGCTCTTTATGCGAGTACTGCGCAACTAGGGGGCGCCCGCACATTATATTGACATTATTAAACGCAAAACCCGCTGTCTCGTGCACCTTCCTACTCGAATAAGATAAGTACAAAAGTTGAAGAACACAATGAGCGAAAGACCTTGCATACTCTTACTGGGACAGACATGTGGCAAAAACATCAGTATTATTCCGTCTTCCTTGATGAGCTAGCACAGGCTAGATCACACAGATAAATCCTTTTGTTACATATCCATATTAATTTTTTTCTGTACCTTTGTACACGTGGCGTTTTAAAACTAATTTAAAAGAAATACATTTCCTGCTGTAGTATAGCAGGGCGGTCTGAGCAAGGCATGGCATCGACAGTTCCAGTCTCTCTGTATCTCCTCCATGACCTCTGAGGGACCGTGACATCAGTTGGTAGAGCACTTGCCCGCGAAAGGCAAAGGTCCCGAGTTCGAGTCTCGGTCCGGCACACAGTTTTAATCTGCCACGAAGTTTCATATCAGCGCACACTCCGCTGCAGAGTGAAAATCTCATTCAAGTTACAGATACATGCTACACATCAAACCTAATGAGAACAGTTAAGAAAATTATGCATAAAAATATACACATATAATGTGAACATGTAACAAATTATAATATTTTCTGACGGTTGTATAGGAGCGGTGGGGGCTAACGACGCTGTCTTGGGCGCCTTGCCATGGTTCGCGCTGCTGCCCCCGTCGGAGGTCCGTGTTCTCCCCCGGGCCTGGGTGTGTGTGTTCTCCTTAGCGTAAGTTAGTTTAATGTAGATTAAGTAGTGTGTAAGCCTAGGGACCGATGACCTCAGCAGTTCGGTCCCGTAGGAAATAACCACAAATTTCCAGTTTCCATTGTATAGGGACATTCGTCGCTCTAAATAACTCTGTGATACTTACTTAATAGAATTATAAAACACGATGTCATAAGAATATACATGGGTTGATATTTTTGTCTTCTTTCCACCCTTTACTTTTCTGTCGCTTAAATTTTTGAAGCATTGTATCAGACATGAAATTATAACATGAAAAATGTAATATCTGTTACAAAAAAACGTTTAAACTTGATCATAAATGGTTATAAACATTAAAGTAAAATAACTACATGTTGTACATAGGTACTATGGTATCACATCGGGAGGAAGTTGTCTCAAATAAGTAAAAGCATATTATAAAGTGTCAACGTTCAGATTAACCATTGCTGAAATATTTACCACAAATATATTAAGGACTATTTAGCTCTAAACGAGGACAATGCTCAAGGGCCCTGCCCCTACAAATGTGACAATGAACCCTGTCTTCTGCGAAGATTTCAAAGATAGTACAATATTGTATCCTATCACTGAATGTTCTCTGAAAAAGCTATATCCTGAAACAGGTTTCATACACTATGTGATCAAAAGTATCCGGACACCTGGCTCAAAATTACTTACAAGTTCGTGGCGCCCTCCATCGGTAATGCTGGAATTCAGTATGGCGTTTGACGGCCCTTAGCCTTGATAACAGCTTCCACTCTCGCAGGCGTACGTTCAATCAGGTGCTAGAAGGTTTCTTGGGGAATGGCAGCCCATCCTTCACGGAGTGCTGCAATGAGGAAGGTATCGATGTCGGTCGGTGAGGCCTGTCACGAAGTCGGCGTTCCAAAACATCCCAAAGCTGTTTTGTAGGATTCGGGTGAGGACTCTGTGCAGGCCAGTCCATTACAGGGATGTTATTGTCGGTAACCGCTACAGACCATGCATTATGAACAGGTCGCACTGAAAGATGCAATCGCCATCCCCGAAATGCTCTTCAACAGTGGGGAGCAAGAAAGTGCTTAGAACATCAATGCAGGCCTGTGCTGTGTAAGTACCACGCAAAACAACAAGCTGTGGAAGCCCCCTAACACCACCGCCTCCGAATTTTACTGATGGCACTACACACGTTGGCAGATGACGTTCACCGGGCAATCGCCATACCCACTCCCTGCCATAGGATCGCCACATTGTGTACCGTGATTCGTCACTCCACTCAAAGTTTTTCCACTGTTCAATTGTCCATTGTTTACGGTCCTTACACGAAGCGAGGCGTCGTTTCGCATTTACCGGCGTGACGTGTGGCTTATGAGCAGATGCTCGACCATGAAATCCATGTCTGTCCACCTCCCGCCTAACTACCATAGTACTTGCAGTGGACCCTGACGCAGTTTGGAATTCCTGTCTGATGGTCCGGATAGATGTCTGCCTACTAAACATTACGACCATCTTCAACTGTCTGCGGTCTCTGCCAGTCAACAGACAAGGTCGGCCTGTACGCTTTTGTGCTGTACGTGTCCCTTCACGTTTCCACTTCACTATCACATCGGAACCTAGGGATGTTCAGGAGTGTGGAAATCTCGCGTGTGACACAAATGATACCCAATCACCTGACCACGTTTGAAGTCCGTGAGTTGCGCGGAGCGACCCATTCTTCTCTCTCACGATGTCTAATGGCTACTGAGGTCGCTGATATGGAGTACCTAGCAGTAGGTGACAGCACAATGCACCTGACATGACAAACGTTTGTTTTATGTAGGTGTCAGGGTGCTTTTAATCAGATAGTGTAGCTACCTGTTTCTTTTCCCATGAAGGTTTATGCCTATTTCCTCATGCACTTCTTTGAAATAAACTTGACTTATTAAATTTTTAAAAAACCGTAAAAATTTAAATTTTTATCCAGTAGAGCATAAAAATGTTTTGTCTGATACAACCAGAACGCAACAGTGTCATAATTTAACATTCCCTTTGGAGCTATGGAGCAGACATTGTGACAGTCTACATTACAGGGAATAATATCTATTGTATCTAAAGATACAAGGGACGTTCGATAAGCAATGCAACGATTTATTTTCTGACTGTAGGTCGGTTTTATTCAGGATTCCAATACACCACATTAGTTCCCACACTTTTGGCTGCAAAACGGTGTTTTTCAATGAGCTCTCTGCTTGGAACGCATCTCCTTTACGAACTTCATGAAACCATAGGGGCTGAAGCTGAAATATTCCACGACTTCCCCCAACAAATTCAGCTTCTTTCCAACTGAAACTGGCCAAGAAAAAAACGAAAAAGTGTTGCATTAGTTATCGAATGCCCCTCGTAAATGTGGTATTACTTACTTGCAAACAGAATACAGCACTGCAAACTTAAATTCGTGCACTGAAAAATTCGATGTTTTTGGATTGAAAATCACATGATCGCTCTTGCTTTTCTCTATTTTATACTTCAGTGGCGCATTGGGTCCTTCCGTTAGTGCTAGAATTTAATAACAGTTCATGTTAGACATAATAAGCTGTCTGATACTGGACGATCTTCCCCTACGGAGTACGCACAAACGCCTGCTTCTCCTGTGTGGCCATTCCTCGTTCGCCAATAACTCAGAAGCAACGACACAGCGTAAAATTGCACTCTCAGTGATTCGCAATGCAGCTGCGGTTTACGACGCACATTCTTCACGGTGCTTGACGATGAAATTCATTCAGCGGTTGGGCGCTCTAGTGGGTACACACAGAAGAAGGGAGGCAAATAATTCACGACCGGCTCCCAGGTCGGCCACTCGCTGCAAGAAGGGCGCAAAAACTCGTCTCAGACAGACGACAGGCGCAAAGCCTGCTGAATGGGACTCGCTGTACAGTAGAACGGGGACGAGAGCAGTCTGTTTCTTGCCGTATAGTGGATACACCAGTAACACCTTGTCGCAGTATTGTAATGACACTTATTTTATTGATAATGGAATGTGGTGTCTAGTTTGGAGTGTTCTCTTTACTGTGTTTCAAAGACAGTAACTGAGTCAGTTATTTTCATATTTACCAGCAAAAAGCTGCTATAAAACTTAATATTTGTGCAGCTAGATGCGACTATTTCGTCTTCATCTATTACACTTAAAATTAAGCTGAATCGTCTCTGTATGCTGGATGATGATGTGCCATAAACCAAGTGCAATTGTTTCCACAATCTAAAAAAATATGTACTTAACATATTCTGAAATTATAAACCATGGCATATTCCACTTATGATTTAACTTCGTCGGGTGATGACAACAGAGTCAGGAAGGGTTGCAGCAAAATAAAGTTTTATAGCAGTTCTTTGATGATACATCTAAAAGGGTGTGCTGTCAGAGATGTGGAGAACATCTTAAAGGAGATTTTATAAGCCATTAATGTTTTCCTATCACTGTACATAATAACAATCAAACCCTGACAACTTACGGATTCCAGTCTTTGAACTCAACATATTCCTTAAAGACATGAACGTCTGAAACAGACTCTCAAATATTGTTTGTTGAATGATTTGTCTTGAGTGCCAGCTGGAATCATGATATATGAATTCTGGTATTAGAATGAGTGTCCAACATTCCACTTACCGTAGCTATTATATTTTGTCATCCACGCCCCTGTGACGACAGAGGAACTCAGACATTCCATAAAAATTACAAGTATCCGCCCTACTTACGTTTTCAAAAATCATTTTCTTTCTAACCCTTTACCGTTGGTATCATAAGAGCCAGTTTCAGAAAAAAAGACAATCTATATTTCTGAAAACGTGTTCCGTATTCCGCCGACCGCTGTCCTAATACCGCCTATCAGGCAAGTTTAAAAACATCTGTTACAGGAGTTCGAGACATGCCAATTATAAAATCAACGTTTCTCCAGTGCTATGTGATGTAAACTGATTTAAAGAACAATACAGAGATGCTTCTATAACTTAATCGAACACAATTTAAAAATAACCTCACGGATTTTTTTTTTCAGGTTCAGTGTTTACGATTGATGGTGAAAATTAAAATCGTCTTTTGTTCAATGAACCCTTAGATAGTAGTTCCTTAAAGACCTTGAGGAATATTACATGACAAAGTTGGAGTCTTCCTCAAAACTAAGTGCAACCGATTTTGAACAGCACTGTATTTGCTTTAGAAAACGTATGGCGAAGAGTGTTATTAGTAGACAGATGGAAAGTCACTGATTCATGTTGTTCTGAGTAAGGCCCAGAATATACCTTCTCATATCAGTTTAGTTATTAACAAAGTCTTGTTTCTAAATCTACAGTCACTACTTGCTTCCTCCCGAGCTTCTTTCTTTCTATTGCAGTTATTTTGTTTCGCCCTTCCTCATTTTTTCTTATGTAGTCTCGAATAATTAGTTGATCTTCGTACTGTCTCTACTCAACTTTAAGTCTTCTCATTTCTTTATTTCGAACGAGGATTGACACCCAGATTGAGGAGCTGAACTAATCATTTTGGCTTTTACTTTCTGTCAGACGGCACCTTAGATGCCTTCTCAGTTAAACAAAACTAGTGGTAATGTATTAAACTGGTTAAATTTATACAAAACGGTTGAAGAACTTAAGCGCATTCAGGAATATGATCCCCGACACTAACGTATTGTTTATAGGGAACATTTGGACCATGTCAGTGGGCAATATTATGCACACAGTTCAGTTCGAGCATTCATTTAAATGACTGAAGTTAAAATAGGGCTCTTTGCGAAATATTGTTTCATACCTCTTCAAATGGTATCAGCAGCAATAATACTCAGTCGCATTCACCTAGTCTTTCCCCAGCACGAACGGAGGCAAATATATGAACAAGATTAGAAAATTTCCATCGCTGCCTCATTCATCACAGGGAGCGAGATGCTACAACTGTATGTAGTGGCACCCCCAAAACTATACGTCGAACTACAAGATGGCTTTCTTATAGCATTCAGAACAGATGTCGGCGATACCATGTTCAGTGGCGGTATTTAGAACAATCCTCTTAAAATACAGTAGTTACTCAATATGTTCAGAGCACAGTGAGTGAGAAAATCTTATGATTAGTGAAGTTTTATAACTAAGCAACTGATTAATTCAAACCTCAGGAAGGACTCATAGCCTTCCGTTACGATAAAATGTAACGTTATGCGATGCATTTAGAGCTCTGAAAACCATTCTTTAAGTGCTTAGTATTATTATGTTGCCACGGTACATATTAGTTCACACTGTTCGTATTACCCACATACGAGTTAATTTTATGATGCAATGTGACTAAAATAATCATTTGCACAAAAATTGTGTACTAGTTTTACTGTCAATGCATTTTAAATGGACAAACTAATTTCAACAGACACATTTTTTTCTCTAATTTTAAAAATTCCTTTCAAGAAATGTTCAAACCTGAGCTACTACAGCCATCTAAAGCACAAAAATCTGCAGGAAGCTATAATATTAACCAAACCCAAGTCTTAGAATAGAGAAAAATGTAATGTTATTGTGTACAGATATTCCTTAGAATATTCGTATTTTTGAAGTATACAGAAGTATTCAAAATCTTAACATGTGTAAGCAAGAAAATGTAGTTTTAAACATTAATCATGTATGCTTCAAGCCCGTGCAGCTGATACCAGAACCTACAAGTAATTTTGTACAAGTGATAAGTTTGTCATAATTTTATCGCATCAAACAACTATCGTAGTTCCAGTAGGAAGTCTCGTGTATCAAGAGAGACGACATAATTATATTAAGTTCATCGTGATTTTTTAATGAAAGGTATATGACTAAAGATGATTATTTTATAAATGTAAGTCGGTTATGGCTCCCACATTGACAATAATGGATAAAATTCAGTGCACCGTTGAGTCACTTTTAGCAAGCATAGTCTATTGACATATTTTACACCGTTGGACAGTGTGCTGTGTGCACACAACTAGAGTTTTTATACACAATGACAAAACTGTTTGTGGATTAATTATCACATCTTACGATAGAGATGATTTACCGCAACCGGTAAGGTGAATATTTTTTTAGTAACTACGCGATCGTGCCATAACAAATTATTATGTAAAATCAGCTGAGTTCTGAGGCAACAAGGGATCACAAATTTAGCATTGGAGGTCAGCGTGGAGGGTAAAAATCGTAGAGGGAGACCAAGAGATCAATACACTAAGCAGATTCAGAAGGATGTAGGTTGCAGTAAGTACTGGGAGATGAAGAAGCTTGGACAGGACAGGGTAGCATGGAGAGCTGCATCAAACCAGTCTCAGGACTGAACATCACAACAACCACAAAATCAGCTCCGTTAAAACGCTGTTCGAATCGATCATCTCGACAGTGCGATGTGCGGCTACTTGCTATAGTGTATCACAGAATATGCATTCCATATAAAGAGCTTAATCCCATTCCAACTTGCTTTTCCTACTCTACTTCATCTTCTATTCACGTTTTTGTTTCTTTCTTCTGCCCACATTGCTCTTAACTTTTCATTTCTTTTCGAGTATTAGGTTTCCAAATTTCTTATTTTATTTAGAGAGATTTTGTATCAGTGTTGCAGTTACAGACCTGTTCTGGCTTGCGTAATCTAAGCTACTGTACAGTCTGGAATATTTGTTGCGTTCTAGAAGTTATACTTATTGTATATACTGTGGTGCTCGTCCACAGATCGCAGTGCCACAGGAAGCTGGCAACGCGAATAGATCTCACACACATTAGCGAGGACCACTCGCTGCAATCCGCTACCATCACTGGGAGACACTCCTCCTATTGTGTCGAGAAGTTCCTTGAAAAATTAAGCGATTCCTACGTTATATTGTTTGTTGCGTTTACTTAAACTTATGGCTTGTCTTTTTTTCGGGTTCATAAACATTTAACTTTATCTGTTATTACTTTTATGTTGTAATTTCATGCACTGACACTTCCATGACCTTGGGGATTTGCTCCTCAATCTGGTCCTGCGGAACTAGACGTGTAAAATAAAAAATTAAAAAAAAGACCCACCCTCACTCTGAGGTCAATATAGTGACGAGCACGCAAGAGCCTATCCCAGTTCGTGGCAACAGCTACAGAAGTCAGCATCATCGTGTAGGACAGTGACAGTAAAAGTTTCCGATGAACTGTAATTTGTAAATGTTGCATTTTGTACTACAAGAGAACAACTTTTTAACCCGTGCATCAAATTATGCTTTCATAGTCAATGACTGGTGTACGTTACAAGCAGTCCTGTGGCAGACAACTGTGTCTAAGTTACGTAAATCTTTTATTCAATTATGAAATAAAGTGCACTAATATTTCATGTGTTATAACGTGATGAGCCCTCTTGCAGAGCGATCAAAGAAACCACAGTTACGGCTGGACGATTGTAGTTTCGTATGGTCACAATATACACAGTAGTATGGACAGATAGAAACCAGTGTTAACCAAGAAACGTGCGAAGATTTATTAACAAACTGCTCACAGACATACCTTCCTGAACTTCCATTAAACTACTATTCGAGTGTAATTACTACGTAAGCTTAGTAAATCCAGCAGCAATCATCGAGAAAGAAAGTGCAACATCTCCCCTTGCCGCCACGAAAGTCTTTACTGGCGTCGTGTAGGAAAGAGTGGAAGTAGCAAATGCTGAAGCGGGGATGTTAATAACTGCGGAAGTGAAGCGAGGAAGACGGGCGGGCGAAAGTTTTTCGACAGAGCTGCTGGGCCGCTTCTCCGCGGGCGTCTGGTGACATCGCTTAGCAAAGAGAGGCGCAGGCGGCCACGGCGGCGGCAGAGCCGCACTTGGCCTGGCTGAACACTTTCTCTAGAGGCGGGCCGCCACGGCCGCAAACACCTGTGGAGGCCGAAGGAGCCATCCACTTGGCGGGAGGGAGGGGCCAGCGCTGTGAGAGAACACAGCAAGCGGCTTTTAACGGTGCCATCATCCTCCGGCAATCTTTCTACGTCTGCATATACAGGGTGTAATGGGTGCTGCGGGTATTTTTATTGGTGACTGAAGCCGGTGTGCTGAATAACATTACATCAGTATGTACGTCATTTGCAGACTCATAATTGTAGCTATTACAAGTCATATGTTTTTAGCTTGGTTAGTACCCCCTAGTACATGTGGAAAGAGCAAGCCATTAATGCTTACTTTCCCATGGGCAGCAGGTCAGATGTTGGAAGTGTGGATGTGTGCACACAAAACGGTTACTATATTGACAGACGTAGTCCACTTAACGAGGCGAACACGGCAAGTGCCATTACCCGATTTTCTAGTAACTTCGCTCGGTGGAAGAAGGGCCAAAATAAGCGAACAAGCTTCCGCTTACTCGCAGATACTCGACGGTTTCTGAGAAAACGACAGTCAAAGTTTTTGAGATACAGGTCCAACGAGGAGCGGTGCGTAAGCCTCACGTAATAGTTTAATACGGTGCAGGGCGTTACGAAGATGCTCGATAAACTTCAGTGGCAGAAGCTACAAGAGTACGCAGTGCGTCACTGATAAATGTACTGTTAATATTTCAACGGCTTACATCGCAAGAAGAGTCAGGTGATGTATTAGTTTCTCCCACACACAGCTTGGCAAGCGGCCTCGAGAAGAAAGACTTAGAACTTTTGCTGAGTCTTACCAGCAGTCGTGCTTCTCTCGCATCACTATCGGAAGGAACACAGACTGGAGGAAATGGTATCGGTACCAGAAGTATCCTCCGCCATATACCATCAGGTGCTCTGGCATGTCGACCAAGTCACAACGCGAACGAAAGTGTATGTGGAGTGGTCGTGACAGGTGGTCCCTGGTGAGGATTTTGACGAAAAATAAGTAGATGACGGTTGCAAAAGTCACTGTGGAGCTGAATGTCGTATTCACGAACCCGGTCAACGCTAAAACAACACGAATGGAGCTCCATAAGCAGATAATTGTAAGGCGACCTGAAATGCCAAAACCACTCATCAGTGATGCACATATCCGTAGAAGGGAAACGTGGCACCGAAGCCATAAAATATCGAGTACGGGTCAACGGCAGAAAGGCATTTGGTCAGATTAGTCTTGCTTCACACTGTTTCCAGCTTCTGGCCGAATTTATGTCCCGAGAGTGAAACATGGCGAGGGTTCGGTGGTGACTTGGGCAGAGATATAGTTGTATTCCATAGACCGCATGGTTATCGGCGATGTCGCGTTATTTCCAAGCAGTGTGTGACCATTTTGGCTGATCAGATGCATCCCATGGTACAATCTTTGTTCCCCAATGGTGATGCTGTGTTTCAAATGTTCACACAGCTCACATCGTCCAGGGCTGATTTTCTGAGCATCTATATCTACATCTGCATCATACTCCGCAAGCCACCTCATGGTGTGTGGCAGCGGGTACTTTTTGTACAACTGAGCCCTCCAGCCCTGTTCCACTCGCCAATAGCGTTTGGTAAGCATGATTGTCGATAAGTCTCTGTATGGGCTGTAATTTCTCGAAATTTTTCCTCGTGGTCATTACGCGAGACGTATAAGGGGGTAAGTAAAATGTTGACCTACTCCTCCCGGAGAAGTGCTCCCTCTAAATTGCAACAGTAAAGCTCTCCTTGATTCACAACGCCTCTCTTGTAATGTCTGCCAATGGAGTTTGTTGAGCATGACCACAACGCTCCCACCCAGACTAAACGATATCGTGACGAAACGCGACGCTCTTCGTTGGATTTTCTATATCTCATCTGTCAGTCCTATCCGGTAGGGATCCCAAGTAGATGAACAGTACTGAAGAATCGGTCGAAGAAGCACCTTATAAGTCACTTCCTTCGTTGATGAGTTGCTTTCCCTTAAGATTCTTCCTATGAATCTGAGTCTGGCATCTACTTTTCCCACTATTTGTTCCATATGGTCATTCCACTTAAGGTCACTCTGCATAGTTACTCGTAGATATTTTACTGTATATACAGTTTCCAACGGTTTGTCATCAATAGTGTAGCCGTACAGTACTGCATTTCTTTTCCTAGGTATGCGCAGTATGTTACATTTACTTACGTTCATGATCAGCTGCCAGAGCCTGCGCCGCTCATCAATTCTCTGGTGATAATTCTGCAAATCGTTACTATCTCCTGGCGTTGCTACTTTGTTATAGATAACCACATCATTTGCGAATAGTCTTAAAGACTATTCGATACTTTCCACTAGATTATTTATATATATTGTAAACAGTAACGTTCCTATCACGCTTTCTTGGAGTACTCCGGAAATTACCTTAACATTTGTCTACTTTGTTCCTTTAAGAGCGAAGTGTTGAGTTCTATCTGCAATGAAGTCTTAAATCCAGTCGCAAATCTGCTCCGGTACTCGACAAGCTCATATTTTTCTTTCACTAAATGGCAGTGCGGGACGGAGCCAATGCCTACCTGAAGTCAAGGAACACGGCACCAACCTGAGAGTCGTTGTCTACGGCCTGTGGGTCTCATGGAAGAACAGAGCGAGCCGAGTTTCGCTGGATCACTGTTTGCGGAATACATGTTCCTTTTTATAGAGGAGACCTTCGCTCTCCAAAAACGTCATAATTCTTGAGCATAAAACGTGTTCCATAAATCTACAACATATTGACATATTTCTATCAACGATATATATCTATAATCGTGTGCATCTATCATATGACCCTTCTTAAAAACGGGAATTACCTGTCATTTCTTCAAGTCGCTAGGTACGCTTCGTTGCTCAAGCGATCTACGATAAATTATTGCTAGAAGGGGTGCAAGTTCTTTCGCACAGTCTTTGTAGACTCTTATGGATATCTCGTCTGTTCTGAAGCCTTTCCATTACTAAGAGATTGTAGATGTTTTTCTTTTCCGTGCCGTGCGGAGTGGCCGAGCAGTTTGAGGCGTCATGTCACGGATTACGCGGCCCCTCCCGAAGGAGGTTCTAGTCCTCCCTCGGGCATGGGTGTATGTGTGTTGTTCTTAGCATAAGTTAGTTTAAGTAGTGTGTAAGTCTAGGGACCGATGACCTCAGCAGTTTGGTCCCTTAGGACAACACACACATTTGAAAATTTTCTTTTACGTATGGACGAACAGCCGCCTCTCCCTGGCCTTCACGGTCACCTTATCTGAATATTATTCAGCTTAATTGCTCTACTTTGGGGACAAGGGTGGGCGGTCGCTATCCATTTCCATCATCGTTCCCTGAACTTGGCACTGTTTTGCAGGAATAATGGTACAATATTGTCTTGCAAATCGTACAGGAGCTGTATTTATCCATTATCCAGTGAAAGTCGTTTAGAAAGCCAACTGCTTTCCTATTCCGCACGGTAATGTGGTTTTGATGTTTCTACATTTTTGTCCACCCCCTGTAGATATTCTACATCAGCACTCAAATATTGTAGCTTAACCATAACGTAGAACATTATGGGCTATGAAGTGTTATTCTCCACCTCTCCTACATATAGCTAGAGTATATCATCTCTGTGCGTCTGCAGGTTTACAAGATACCTTCTACCGCCAATTGAGATTTGAAGTTCCGTATATCCACTGGTCAAGACAGCACCAAGAACACAGAGTCAGAATTAGACTCTACTTTCGATGTTTCTATTACTCCTAGCAGCACTTAAATGTCATGAACACATTCCGTAAAGACTAGGGTCTGCACATGACCTGCTGTAAAGCGTCCGAAGATCCCACAACGCAAATCACGATACGGATGTAGAAGTTCACATCTTGGCGCTACAGCGCCCGAGAGACTGCACTTTGTTCCCAGCTACAGTGTAAGGACCAATGAAACCTCACTGGTGTCTAATGTATTTGTTTTATGTTTGAATCACCGGCCTATTCGAAGCTGGACGTACTCTTTTACCTGTAGGATAGCACAGATTCAGTTTGTGGGGGTCCTTGGCTGTCGTTTACCGTAACTTCTCACATTTTCAGCTTTTTCCCAGAGTTTGTCAACATTTGTGTAGGTACTTACCAGACTTCTTTTGAATAAAAACATTGCACATTATTTACATACCAACGGCAACAAGGCCTGCTGCGTCATTTACCGAACGAATAGCAAATAAGTGAAGCCAATTAAAAGTGTTTCCTTTCTCTGTAGCATATTCTCCATACCCTCAGGTAACGCTCTTAAAATATGCAAATCACATCGGCTATATTCTGAGAACAGTGAATGGACGCGATGAGGGATTACACTATTTGGCACCGTCACTAAGCGAGTGCAATAAATTCTTACAGCGCATTGTTTATCGGCTGGACGCATGATGTCATCGTCCAAACGATCCCACAACCTGCTGCCAAGGCGCTAATTAGCAGCAACAGACGCGAAGCGCCTCGGATAGCCAACAGGTACTACTATAGTGCGATCACGCTTCCAAATAAAAATTCACCTGGCAAAAGGGAGCTAACGATCTTTCAATTAGCTTCTCACGTAAGTATTCAGTGTTGGGTCAACCTGAACAATCAACTGTACAATGTTCAAACGTGCGTGGCTCTTATTATTCATATCATGAACCAAGGTACAAATGCCTGGATACGAGCGAATAGCAATTTCGTGAAAAGAAAAGGATTCGGACATTAAATATTTATACTGTATGCCTGCGTTCGCAAATTTTTATACCGTTGCGTAAAATGATTTGCCGTTGCGCCTCACGTAAAAATTAAATGATTTTGTGTTATATGCCTTCTTGAAGGCTATATAATCAAAAGGGGAGGGAAGTAAGTGAAAACGTGGGGGGAGGTATGATACTGTGAGAGAAGTTAGTCAAGGCACTGAAAGACATAAGCTGAAACTAGGACCCTGGAGTAGTCGACATTCCTTCCGAATCGTTGACATGCTCTGAGCCATCCATGACAAAGCACTTCCACCTAGTGTGCGAGATACGCATATGAAGTTTCAAGAAGAATGTAATAGTCTGTTGGTGCATAAGTTCGTAGCGTTTTCGCGTAAGCTCAACGACTCACTGCCGGCCGTTGTGGCCGAGCGGTTGTAGGCGCTTCAGTCCGGAACCGCGCTGCTGCTACGGTCGCAGGTTCGAATCCTCTCTCGGGCATGGATGCGTGTGATGTCCTTAGGTTAGTTAGGTTTAAGTAGTTCTATGTCTAGGGGACTGATGACCTTAGATGTTAAGTCCCATAGTGATTAGAGCCATTTGAACCATTAACGATACCCATAAGCATTCATCAATAATATTCTCCTTCACTATTTACAACAGTCTGCCAACGCTGGGGTAAATTATCTATTCAGTGACTGCAGAAATCACGTGGTTTTGAGGCGCAGAAATCATCGAGCCATGTTCAGAGCGCATTTTCATCCGAAAAGAGTGTTTCTTGAAGGTTGTTCGAGAGAGAGCGGAAAACGTGATAATCTGAGGGCACAAATTAGGTGAAAAAGATGGGCGCGGAATGACTTCCAAACTCAGCACCTGTGTAGTGTTCTTTGTGTATCTAGCAGAATGCGGGGGACGTTATCGTGCAATAGCATCATTTCACGCATCTTCCTGGTCTTTATTCATGGATTGCCTCCCCAAGACGCCTCAGTCATCGATAACAAATGTCAGAGCTGATGGCTACACCTCGGGGAAGCAATTCATAGTACACCACACCACCAGTGTGCCACCAGATGCTTTAAGATTATCTTTTGCGGAGCCGGCCGCGGTGGCCGTGCGGTTCTAGGCGCTCCAGTCCGGAGCCGCGCTGCTGCTACGGTCGCAGGTTCGAATCCTGCCTCGGGCATGGGTGTGTGTGATGTCCTTAGGTTAGTTAGGTTTAAGTAGTTTCTAGGGGACTGATGACCACAGCAGTTGAGTCCCATAGTGCTCAGAGCCATTTGAACCACTTTTCTTTTGCGGATGCGCGCAGGTCTTTGTACGGGGAGTTACTGCTTTGAGCTCTACCACTCCTTTTTTTCCCTTACGTTTGCACAAAGACACCATTTCTCGTCACCAGTTACGTTACAGGATACGAAACGTCGGTGTTGCTCACGAGCCAACTTATGACGAGCAAGCGGAGATGCACTTACGGCCACCCGCTCATGACTCAAATGGCTCTGAGCACTATGGGACTTAACATCTGAGGTCATCAGTCCCCTAGAACTTAGAACTACTTAAACCTAACTGACCTATGGACATCACACACAGCCATGACCGAGGCAGGATTCGAACCTGCGACCGCTGCGGTCGCGCGCTTCCGGACTTTATTTTTATTTTTCGAGTCCAGGACATAAAATAATTACAAAAACTAATAAGTATTGATTCACATAACAAATTTGCAAAATTAAATATGTACAGTAGTATTTATGACACAGATTCAATAATATACACAAACAAGCAACAGATAAACAAGCAGCAAGATGATTATATTTTTTGACGGGCCCAGTATTCAGTGGTTTCGCTGGCTGCAGCAAGACCACAGATAGTGCATGCAGGCGGCAGGTTCCTGCAGACTAGCAGATGCTGTTCGTCGTGTACGTCACCACACTGACAAGTTTCCTCCTCATTACTTCCTGAGTTTGGCTTTACACCTTGACACTCCAACCCGCAGTCTGTTCAAAGTCTTCCAGGTCACGTATGACAGGTGTGAACCTTCGGCTATTTTCTCCTTGACCGTTTTGTGATTGTTTTCAGCTTAGGAGTCTCGCCAAAACTCCTCTCTGAGAATTCTGGGAAATGAACGAATTGCCATAGTTTTCCTGTAGGAAGCTTTTTCTTGACCTCAGTCTTGGCTGATTTTGATGGTTTTAGTGCAGAACACGCGGTACCTTCACGCCCATTTTTTGAAACTTTCCCTTTGCAAGCAAATGTTGCACGATGGTGGAATAATCACAGTTCATCACATTTGCCAGTTCTCGAGTACACTGACGTTGATAATTGTGGATTAATGCGTTTAAACGATATTCATAGAACCCTCAACGTCTTTCCTGAACGTGGAGAATCAGAACGATCGTCCTTAATATGAGAAAACCGTTTCCTTGCCGTGTTCTGCCCAGTTGCATTCTACCCGCAGACGGCGCAAATGTTTCGGCTGCCTCCGCTGCCATCACCCCTCCACTGAACTCAAACCGAAGAATATGTCCGAAATTTTCCAAATTTCTCCATCTGGCACTCCATTTTGTGGCGTACACAGCTCCACTCACTGTCTCCAAGTGACAAAATGATAACACGTTAACTCAAATGGCAACAGTCAACTACAAATAAAAGATAACAATCGATAGATAAACCCACAGCAATCGGAATACCAACATGAAAAACAGGAACAAACTTATGGTCCAGCCATATACTTTCGAATCCAGAGATGGCCGGTGCAGACAGGTTTGAATACTACTCAACCATCATGGTTACAATATACTGTCACGAACTGTTTACAGAAGAACGGAAAAACTGATAAAGTGCACTTCGAGGAAGATCCGGGGAAATTTAGGAACATGGATGCAATGTTGACAGTACAACACACCTTAGAAGGTAGGTTAAAGAAAGGCAAATCTACATTTACAGCATTTGCAGATTTAGAGAAAGCGTTTGAAAATATTGACTGCACTGCATTCTTTGAAAATTTTAAAGTAGCGGGGATCAAATACAGGGAGGGAAAGTTATTCGCAACTTGTAGAGAAACCAGACTGCAGTAATTGAGAAGGGAGTGAGACAGTGTTGTATGCTATCCCCGATGTTATTCAGTCTTCACACTGAGAAAGCAGTAAAGGAAGCCAAGGAGTAATTTGGAATGGGAATTAGGTTTGCCGATGATACTGTAATTCTGTCACACGGCAAAGAAATTGGAAGAGCAGTTGAAAGGAATGGATAGTGTCCTGACATAATGTGAAACCATATGATGAACATCAATAAAATTAAAACAACGGTAACAGAATGAGTCGAATTATATCGGGCAATTCTGATGGAATTAGATTGCGAAATAATATACCAGAAGTAGCAGATGAGTTTTGATATTTCGGCAGCTAAAAAACTGATAGTGGTGAACTAGAGAGGTTATAGAAAGCAGACTGGTAACAGAAAAATATGCGTTTCTAAAAAAGAAGAATCAGTTAACACCTAACGTATATCTGTTAGGAAATCATTTCTGAGGGTATTTGTCTGGAGCGTAGATCTTTATGGAAGTGAAACGTTGACTATCAGTTCGGACAAGAAAAGAAGATTTTGTAATGTGGTGCTACAGAAGAATACTGAGGAACAGATGGATAGATTGAATAAGTGATGAAAAGGTGCTGAATCCAATTGGGGTAAAAAGAGATTTATAGTCTGACTTGACTAAAAGAAGATATGGGTTAAAATATTCTGAAGTTAATTTGGTAATTTAAGGATGTGGGTATGACGGGGGAGTAATAATTGCAGGGGGAGGTCTACGCATGAATATAGCATCCAGGTGCAAATGGATGTAG
The DNA here is from genome assembly GCF_023864345.2 of Schistocerca serialis cubense. Taxonomy (NCBI): domain Eukaryota; kingdom Metazoa; phylum Arthropoda; class Insecta; order Orthoptera; family Acrididae; genus Schistocerca; species Schistocerca serialis. Next base: position 111,348,928 of record NC_064639.1, on the reverse strand, counting down.
GTTACATTAACTGTACAGAGATGAAGAGACTTGCACACAACAAACTAGCGTGGAAGTCGAACTTCGGACTGAAAATCACCACCACCACAATAACAACATCTTTGTAAAATACCTTCACCTTGCCTAAGTACGAGAACGTCTACTAGCATACAACTTACGTAATTTTACAACGTAGTCATCCCAAGGTCGGCAAAGAAAACATTTTATTGGATGCGAATCAACCAATTGCACTCCAACGGTCGCACAATTGTTTTAACAAGGATCGCCAGTCACGTTTCGACCAGCGAGATAAAGTTAATTAGTCACGATTCCGGCGCCGCTGATTTGAGTCCAGCTGCTACGTGATAACACGCTCGAAACCACCAGAGCCGACGACCACTGGACCGAAAATGAATTACTCGACCACTAAATCGAAAATTATGCGCCGCTTACGATTTACACTCAACCACTGACTGGTCCTCGCAACGTTCTGTGATGTCCGGTGGAGAAAAAAGGCGCGCCATGTTAAACTGTGTTTGTCAATGCGTCACGTAAATGCGAATACTTGGCACCGCTGCTTATTTCTCCTTCAATATTGTCTGCACCCACGGTGATTGACTTGTCTGGTGTAGTCCAATGATAAAATCCAGACGAAAAGCGACGCGCGCATTCATCTATGCATTTATAATTCAACTGGTCTGGTAGTTTGCGACCGTATCTCTGACCTTCGAAAATCAGAACTTCCTCGCCTTGCGAAACACCAAAGCTGCTCCCATTCACTCTATGATATTGTGCTCTCGGCTTTCCGATGTCTCGAGTCCAGAACATTTTCGGAAAGCTATTCAAAATGTAGCCCTGTGACAAATCAATTGTTTGTTTATAAGCCGCTTGGCATTTGCCCCAGAAGTACCCCTGTCGTTACTGCAGTCTTTTCGTGCGCCTGTTCTCTTCCTGGTGCTATTATTTTTTATCAATTAATGAAACAGTTAATTATTTATTTAAAAATGATGATCGGTTTCGGCCTTTATGGTGGGCAGCTTCAGACCTAAAACATTATACAGATACAAAGAGTGCCAAATTAAATAGGGGAGTCAGAAAATAACGTATTGTGCGAAAAAAAGATCAACAAGAGTTAAAATAACATAGCATTTACCCATATGGCTGCAGCCGGTGGTGCGTGAAATTACAGTCGTTTGCTGCAGCTAATGCCTGCCACTCGTTAAACAGAGTGGAAAACGCGCGCTTATGTCGCATGACATCAGCCTCTGCCAACGAGAAATGACTTACGTAAGATGTGTTTCAGTGAACGAATAGAAATATGAAATATTTGTATAACAACATACGGCGTCGTCCTGGTACACCTCTGACTACCAGCAGCCATCTTGACGACGACGTCTCCACGGAAACAGCGTCCATAAAGTACCAACAAATGCCACCAGGCAGCGATCGATTAACAATAGCCTATCACATCGCCTCTTTTAATTTGAAAAGTTTTTAGCTTACACGATATTATCAACGAATTGATGTAGTTATTTGTAAGTTACATTTCGTATAATGTTATACAAATACTTTCATTTTCTGAAATATATAACCGTCATTCGGCTATACAACAGGTTTTATTCCACAGTCTAGATTTAGGCCTTAGGCCATTTTTGAGTGTTACAGTTTATCAGGTTTTAAACTTTGCTACACTGATTCTAAGCAGTCACATTTGATTTGGTCATCTACCTCATTCCACACCCATATCAAGTGAATACGTCATGCTAACTGCCAGTAAATTAGCCTATTACACAAACGTTCTCGAATTTACTTTTGAAAAAATTTGTTCATACAATCTTAAGATACATATTTTTACGATGCCTTGTATTCTACTCATGTCTAACGATTTTTGATACTTGTAACACTTGAAATTGGTCTAAGGCTGAAATCGGAATCGTGGAATATAACCTGTTGTAAAGTAAGTGGCGGTTATATCTTTCAAAAAGTTTTGTATGATTTTGGCTCCACACAAAAAAGTCATTAAAATACTTTTAAGTCTTCTTTCATCTTTCTATTCGTTCATTTGAGTACGTAGGTCATGTGGCATATCCCGTGCTTTCCACTCAGTTTGATCCCTCGCAAAATAGCCATCAGCAACAGCAGACGACTGAGTTCACAGAACTGTTCCGGTTGTAGCCATGTGGGTAAATGCTATGTTATTTTAACTCGTTTTGATCTTATTTCTTTCTTCGCACACATTATTGTTTTATCGCTTCCTTTTTAATTTGGCACTATTTATATATTCACAGTGCGTTAAATCTGAAGATGACCACCATAAAGACTGAAACTGGTCATCATTTTTAAGAAAATGATTACTGCGACCTACATTTTTAATTAATTGATAATTCGCAGTAGACCTCTGTCAAGTCTCCAAACGTGTTATTTAAAAATATATTTAGTTTATTACAAGGTGAACAACTTTTCTTCCGCCTTTTTTTTCCCCAACATTTGAGGCTTAAATGAAACAAATCGGTTACACATGTATCATTCAAAGTACTTTCCATCTTTGGCCACTACTTTCTCCCATCTTTCGGGCAGTGTACGAATCCCGCATCGAAAAAATTCAACTTTTGAAGCGATCCACGAATCGATCCAGTTTGTGACTTCTTCATGAGATCGGAAGTGTTGGTGAGCCAGGCCATGCGCCATTGATCTAAACAGGGTATAGTCAGAGGGATCAATGTCCGGAGAATACGGCGGGTAGGGTAGGACTTCCCATTTTAACGTTTCCCAGTGCGTTTTGACCTCTTTTGCAACGTGGGGTCGAGCGTCGTCGTGCTGCAAAATCACTTTACCGTGCCGCTAGCTGTATTGCGGCCGTCAGTCTTTTAATGCTCTGCTCAAATGCATTAATTGCGTTCGGTAACGAGCACCTGTCATTGTTTCACTTGGTTTTAACACATCATAGTACACTACGCCGAGCTGGTCCCAGCAAATGCAGAGCATGATCTTGGAGCCGTAAGTACTCGGTTTGGCCGTCGACGTGGAATCATGACTGGGATATGGCTTGGTTCAAATGGCTCTGAGTACTATGGGACTTAACATCTGAGGTCATCAGTCCCCTAGAACTTAGAATTACTTAAACCTAACTAACCTAAGGACATCACACACATCCATGCCCGAGGCAGGATTCGAACCTGCGACCGTAGCGGTCAGGCGGTTCCAGACTGAAGCGCCTAGAACCGCTCGGCCACCCCGGCCGGCCGACCGGGATATCCCCATGATTTTTTTGCGTTTAGGTTTATCGTAATGAACCCATTTTTCGTCCCCGGTCACAGTGCGATGCAGAAATCCCTTCCGTTCTTGCCTCTGAAGTAACTGTTCACAAACACACCAACGCTGTTCAACGTATCTTGGTTTTCAGCTCGGACGGGACACAAATTTCTTCTTACTGAATCATGCCCACAGCCTTGAGACGTTTTGAAATGGCTTGCTGTGTTACTCCCACTAATCGTGCCAATTTTGTCTTGAGTTTGACGCAAGTCTTCACTCAGCAATGTCACCAATTCTGCATCTTCGAAAACATTCTCTCTTCCACCAATATGCCGGTCTACGACGTTAAAATCACCGTTCCTGAAGCGTTGAAACCACTCAGGACACGTTCGTTCACTAATAGCGTCCTTACCATACCTACTTGAGACCATTCGATGAGACAGCCGCTGTTTTCTTCATATTGAAACAAAACAGTAACACCTCCCGCAAATGACGAAAATTAGGCTCGTAAATTGACATTTTCAATCGACAACAACTTTATGATGCAGACAGAAATCGACTAATATTTGAATGAGGTTATGCTGACCGAGGTCCAAGCTAACGGCCTGAAGTCTGCGATCTGTTTCTTTCGACTGCTACTTACCGTTGTCGCCACCTATCGGCAAATGGCGGAAGCAAAGTTGTACACCTTTCAGGAAATTAATGAATAATTTAAAATTCAAAGACAGTTGACTCCCGATTTTTTGTGCGTGCTCTAGGCGAGTGTGAAACGGAAATTACATATCATCATTTTCTCTCTAAAGGAGTAATTTAGGGACAGATTAATTCTAATCCCACGCTTTCAAATTGTAATTATTGATGGTTAGCAGGACGACTGTGTTTGTTACAGATGCTCACTGGTTTGTAGCTGTGTGGCGAAACGAGTGCTGTATCATTGCGAGACATGCAGAGGCGCGCCTGTGCGTAGACATATCCTAAGAGTGAAATTAAAAATCAAAATAACTTTTCCAAACTAGGTCGCTTCTGCGTATTAATGTTAATATTGTGAAGTCTCAGAATAATCTAGAGAATATGATACCAAATACATGAATTCAAGAAAAAATAAGTGGCGCTAAATAATAAGATCAGAAAGCTAAAAATTGATCGTAATATACAAAAGTTACAAGTCTCAACTTGATCGGGGCAATATCTTGATAAAAATCTCCGTTTTTACGAAAATTTGAGGGCGCTAAAATGAGACTCATAAAGATGAACATTGGTGTGAAGCCTCAGTTTGATACAAAAACACTAACTCTGTGACTCCATTAAGCTATCTCTCATAGTTTTCAAGCTATTCGGCTAAAATTAAATTTGGCACGAAAACATCCCTATTCAAAGCAGATTAGGTATCATTTGTATTTGATACAGGAAGTTCTAATTACAGCACTTGATTACATTGATAAAACAATACAGCTGTATCAAGTTTCAAGACTTTAGTGTAAACAGGAATCATTACACGGAATATAAAATAGGCAGTTCAGAGGTCATGTTCTACTGTTGGTTCCGTTCTAAGAATTCTAGCCAGCAAAGTTTAAATAAAATCGAACTAAAACTTTTTCAGTAACTAAAGCAAACTTAACTACATTAATACGAAAATTAATAAGATTGTCAGTTGTTAAAAGACAGACACATTAATTAATGTGGTACCTGTGCCTTGAGCGGTTGATAGCAGATGTTACGTTCAGCGGTACGCTGCACCCATATACACACATCAATAAAAGTTTTTCATCACCCCAGTTCCCAGAACTTCTGAAGATAGACGTTGACTGTGGATACTGTACCACAGGCACAGTTCCTTTGACTGTTCAGAGATGTCACTAAACCCGCCCAAAGATGTAAACAATCATGCATGAGCAGCGCCTATTAGACGGAGGGGGTCCGATAGACGATCTGTTCCAGTCATTCCACCAGGAAAGAGGCACACGGCTCGTGTTGCCTGTAGATCAACCAGGCCTAGAAGGTCAATACCGAGGTTCGATCGCGTCCGCATTTTTACTTTGTGCCAGGAAGGACTCTCTCCAAAGGCGTAACGGAGTGAACCAAAGCGATGTTGTTCGGACATGGAGGAGATACAGAGAGACAGTAACTGTCGATGACATGCCTCGCTCAGGCCGCCCAAGGGCTACTACTGCAGTGGATGACCGCTACCTACGGATTATAGCTCGGAGGAAACTTAACAGCATCGCCACCATGTTGAATAATGCTTTTCGCGCAGCCACAGGACGTCGTGTTACGACTCAGACTGTGCACAATAGGCTTCATGATGCGCAACTTCACTCCCGACGTCCATGGCGAGGTCCGTATTTGCAACCACGACATCATCCATCGCGGTACAGATGGACCCAACAACATGCCGAATGGACCGCTCAGGATTGGCACCACGTTCTCTTCACCAATGAGTGTCGCATATGCCTTCTAGCAGACAACCCGGTCAGGCTGAACGCCTGAGATACAGTGTCCAGCGAGTGCAGCAAGTAGGAGGTTCCCTGCTGTTTTGGGGTGGCATTACGTGTGGCCGACGTACGCTACTGGTGGTCACGGAAGTTGTCGTAACGGCTGTACGATACGTGAATGCCATCCTCCGTCCGATAGTGCGACCATATCGGCAGCATATTGGCGAGGCATTCGTCTCCATGGACGACTAGAGTGGTCAGCATGTTCTCCAGTCATGAACCCTATCGCACATGCCTGGGACAGATTGATAAGATTTGTTTATAGACAACGTGACCCACCAACCACTCTGAGGGATCTACGCCGAATCGCCATTAAGGAGTAAGACAATCTGGACCAACATTGCCTTGATGAACTTGTGGATAGAATGCCACGACGAATATAAGCAAGCATCAATGCAAGAGGACATGCTAGTGGGTTTTAGAGCTACCGGTGTGTACAGCAGTCTGGACCACCACCTCTCGCTATATGGTGGTAAAATATGTAATGTGTGGTTTATATGAGCGATAAAAAGGGCGGCAATGATATTGATGTTGATCTCTAGTCCAATTTTCTGTACAGGTTCCGGAACTCTCGGAACCGAAGTGATGCAAAACTTTTTTTGATGTGTGTATAAATATAGCCAGAGAGGCAGTAAGAAGATACACCTTGCACCGAGAAATGAACCTTTCCGTGTCACTCAAACGCCTGCCTTGGAAGACATCACAGCCGGGTAGCTATCAAAAGAAATTTCCGTAAAACTAAGAAGTGAACTCGAGAGGACCGTACACTGTCCTTGATCGCTTATATTTCACGGAAGAACCTGTTTGTGTGCAGCCCGTAATGTTGACAAGTAGCGAGATTATTTTCCACTTTTAAGGCGAACAATTAACTCTGATGATTAGAAGTCAGGGAGGTAGCTTTGAACTTTAGTAATGCTATTTCTGACAGGGGCATTATTATTATTATTATTATTATTATTGCTATCATTAATGTTTATTATTATCATCATCATCAATGTTTATTATTATTATTATTATTTCTTCGCTTTCTCAGACGTTATGTCTGGTTAAAAATTGAAAGTGACGCGGACCTTGATCAAGCGTGACTTTCTTTTAACTATACATTATATGTTTCATTGCATTTAGGAACTTTCGGGTAATTGAACATGTATCAATAATTACAGATTTCTGTAGTTGTATATATATGTTTGGATGTAGCTGTATTGCGTTGATGTACTGGTGGCTACTGTGTGGTATGACTCCTGTAGTTGATAGTATAATTGGTACAATGTCAACTTTATCCTGATGCCACATGTCCTTGACTTCATCAGCCAGTTGGATGTATTTTTCAATTTTTTCTCCTGTTTTCTTCTGTATAGTTGTTGTATTGGGTATGGATATTTCGATTAGTTGTGTTAATGTCTTCTTTTTATTGGTGAGTATGATGTCAGGTTTGTTACGTGGTGTTGTTTTATCTGTTATAATGGTTCTGTTCCAGTATAATTTGTATTCATCGTTCTCCAGTACATTTTGTGATGCATACTTGTATGTGGAAACGTGTTGTTTTATTAGTTTATGTTGTATGGCAATCTGTTGATGTATTATTTTTGCTACATTGTCATGTCTTCTGGGGTATTCTGTATTTGCTAGTATTGTACATCCGCTTGTGATGTGGTTTACTGTTTCTGTTTGTTGTTTGCAAAGTCTGCATTTATCTGTTGTGGTATCGGGATCTTTAATAATATGCTTGCTGTAATATGTGGTGTTTATTGTTTGATCCTGTATTATTATTATCATCGTTAATGTTATTTTATAATGAGCGAGTGCACTTTTACAGAATGTACCTGTCACTTAGAACACAAAACTTTTATTTATAGTCATTATTCCTGATCCCGCTTAGTAAATAGCAAGTAGAAACATTTTTTTCAGTGAGCACAATGCGTAATGTGGACTTACAGACTGGAAATTATAGTCAGTATGTTCTCCATGTTTTTGAGTGACCGCAAAAAAAGACAGTTCTCTGACTCTTATAAACGGCGACGAATATTTCATCAATCATCCGCCCCACAGCTGGAGGCCAGGAACACAGCGATACCTTCAAATGTTTCAAATGGCTCTGAGCACTATGGGACTTAACATCTGAGGTCATCAGTCCCCTATAACTTAGAACTACTTAAACCTAACTAACCTAAGGACATCACACACATCCATGCCCGAGCCAGGATACGAACCGGAGACCGTAGCAGTCCCGCGGTTCCGGACTGCAGTGCCTAGAACCGCACGGCCACCGCGGCCGGCTGAGCGATACCTTCCTTGGAGGTAGTCAGACCAGTCAGTAAGCAACAATCTGACAAATCTGGAGACTTCCCCAGTACTCAAGCGTAAGCCGGACCTAAGTTTTTGTAGAAACAGCCGATTAAGTTGGCAACAATAAATAATGCTACCCTCACAGTTCTCTCTCTTCTGGACCGAGTCTTTAAACAAAACCCAGTAAGGTCACTTAGTCGCACTTTTGTTGGTGTCCTGGAGCAGTCAAAACAGAGCGTCCGTGTTGTCAGTGTCCGTCGTAGCGGACCTCCTGCTAGGTGCCATGTTGAAGCACGGCCGGCTCTAATACCTCACGCAGTTACAGGAGTAGAGTGTCGATGAAGGTCGAGTATGTTTACTATTCCCGAGACCTAAGTGATCTACGTGATTGGCCCGATTAGAGACAACATCCGACAGCCGTCTGCGCAACACAGCGAGATACTACGGACTACAGGCAAGGTAACACGCCACTATGTTCCCTGTTGCTCGTCGTTGCTGTTATTTCCTTCTCAAGTCTCTATCCTAAAGTGGCTTATTTATCATTTTTGTAACATTTACCTTTATTTGATGCTGATAATAGTAAAAAAACACAGAAAGGACCACACCACAGTCACGACAATGAGAGAAACTCGGATTTGCCGCATTAATTAGAATTAAGGTTTACATGTTGGTTGTAAAGTGAATATCTATTTTTAGTAGTACGATCATCTCTTGCTGGCGTGTAGGAATATTGACTAATCTTTGCTATTTATGATTCATGAGGCTGATCGAGTGAGAACCAAAAACTGGCTGGTGTACACATAGTAGAAGGGAGAGCTAAGATTGCTGCCAGGTATGAAGTTTGGCTGTCGGTGGTCGTAGTGGAGGCAAGAGTGAGTTAGGAATCCAAAAAGTACTGTAAGAAGAAATCAATGATAATTGGTAAAGAATCAAGTCGATCTGGAAGACCCTCAACATCCAAATCGGAAGATATTGTGAATGTTGTTCAGCACATCTTTGAACAGAGCCGTTGAAAGTGAACAAGACAAGCTACTAAGGAAACGGGATTGTCACGGCACACAGTAATGACAGTTTTAAAAAGTGATATATTTTCATCGACCTTGGAAGCAACATTACGCGCAACAACTGTACGATGAAGACTGCGGCAGGAGAATGGAACTTTGTGAGTTTATGCTTGGTTGGGGAGGTCATGGTCCCGATTCGTACAACAGCATGCGCTTTGATGAAGCGGTATTTCACGCTGGAGGTTTTGTGAACCTTCACATTTGGCATAATTGCCGAAATCAGGATCCAAATGTAACGGCTGAAAAAATGCAATCAACACCAAAAGGAACCGTCTCGTATTGGATGACGTCAAGTAGATTCTTTGGTCCGTACGCCCTATCGGCACCATGCATGGTGCACAATACTTGGAGATGCTTCGAACGTACGTATGGCCTGTGATTCAAGATTGGGATAACGGAAGGGAATTGCTGTTCATTCGGAATGGACCTCCACCCTAGTACGCAGTTCCAGTGAAAGAACGGCTTGATGAAAATTTCCATGGCGGGTCGATTGGCGGCCGGGGACCGACAGAATAGCCTGCACGCAGCCCTCAACTAACCGCATGCGACTTCTTCCTTTGGAACTGGGCTAAGGAACAATTGTACAGGTTAAAACGAAAGGATACTAACAGTCATGAACATAATAGCCATGAAGTATTTGTAAATGTATCAGTTGAGTTGCTAAGAAAAGCCGTGGATTTGGTTCCAAAAAATTATAAGATGTGTGTGACAAATGAAAGTGCATATGTTGAAATATAACTTGGCAACCAAACGTTACACTTTAACAATATATTCAATAGAAACGAAACCATGACGAATGTGTACTTTCTGAAATATTCATTGTTACAAATAGGTACCGATTTTTGCAACCACCCCATGTATACCACAGGGAAACGAATGTTAAGCACTGAAATTGGGAGGAAAGAGAGTGCACTATTTCCTCGCAGTTTCAGTGCTTAATGTTAGTTTTTGGGTTTTTCGATTGTATGTAATTTTTTACGCAGAGATTTTTCAATTGATTATTCAAATCTGGGCGCCCCTCATTGTTATGATAGTGTTGCAGTCCTTCCCGTTCATCTATATCTCCATTATAATCGCCGATTAATCGATGTTTAGAGTGACTGCTTGATTCACACCTGTAACTGAGATCGAGTCAAACGCATCCAAGACAGTTCTGCTACGGCATCATCTTTTTCGATTTTCAGTTGCTAGGCGAAATGTTGGGTAGCGTTGGAATCCTTCCCATAGGTAATTGTATTTGCCTTAGGAAATTCAGCCCTTCACCAAAAGTTGCCGACAAGAGTATGACCCTTGTATGAAATCGAGCAGGAGTGCCTTTCGCTAACGAAGTCTGTTTTCTGAAATATCTGAAGCGGTACCTTGTAACATGCTTAGTTGTTACCACAAAGCTCCAAATATACTTAGGGTCAAACTTGATGGAAACATCGACCAACGTGTCATTTGGGAGACCTGAAGTTCCAGTAACAACTTGCTTTTCACCATCAACTCACGACACGCCTCTGTAATTTGTTGCATATCATTGTGCAATATACACTAAGAAGTCTTTACCACGTCATTAATTTGTTCAAATGGCTCTAAACTCTATGGGACTTAACATCTGAGGTCATCAGTCCCCCATAACTTAGAACTACTTAAACCTAACTAACCTAAGGACATCACACACACCCATGCCCAAGGCAGGATTCGAACATGCGACCGTAGCAGCAGTGCGGTTCCGGACTGAAGTGCCTAGAACCGCTCGGCCACAGAGGCCGGCCATTAATAATTTGCACATAAATGCGGACCTTGCACCACCATAGTATTAATGATCACCTTACAAAGGTCCCGCATCACAAAGCGATCCAAACCAGAAAAATTCAAAATAAAAAAAGTGTTCGGTTTGCTCCATAAATGCATAGCTGACAGTCTTGTTGTCCTTGGAGCCATAGGCATACAGGGTTATGCAAAATTACTTTCACTAAGTTTGGGGATAGGTTCATCATACAAAAGAGCAAAAGTTCATTCAGACATATGTAGAAAAAATCCTTAATTCGTTAATGGAACTTTATGCTGAACAAATCAGCCACACATTGTCAACTTGAAAGTGTTGTCATCTCAGAAACCCATAATAAATATTGAAAAAGTCCTCTTGCATCCACAAAAGCATATACTTGTCGAATTATGGACCGTCAAACCCTTTCAAACAGACTGTATCGAATGGTTTCGCAGGCTTCTACGACACATTGATGAAGAGTTTCTGCATGCGATTTGTCTGCTACATTAATAAATGTTGTTTAAGGTATCCCCACGTACAAAAATTCAAAGAACTGAAGTCTGGGGAAAGTGTAAGCTATAGAATTGGTCCCTCTCTACCCATCCATCTTCCACAGTAGATCCCAGCTGTATATCTACAACAATAAGACCAAATTGCGTTGCGGCTCAGTCATCAGTGAACGACACGTTCCCTCTTACTTGCAGGGGCACAACTTCCAGTAAGCCTTGGAGAGCATTCTGAGTGAAGTCCCTGTGGTAAGCACCCGTGATATATATACAGGGTGAGTCACCTAACGTTACCGCTGGATATATTTCGTAAACCACATCAAATACTGACGAATCGATTCCACAGACCGAACGTGAGGAGAGGGGCTAGTGTAATTGGTTAATACAAACCATAAAAAAATGCACGGAAGTATATTTTTTAACACAAACCTACGTTTTTGTAAATGGAACGCCGTTGGTTTTGTTAGCACATCTGAACATATAAACAAATAAGTAATCAGTGCCGTTTTTTGCATTGTAAAATGTTAATTACATCCGGAGATATTGTAACCTAAAGTTGACGCTTGAGTACCACTCCTCCGCTGTTCGATCGTGTGTATCGCAGAGCACCGAATTACGTAGGGATCCAAAGGGAACGGTGATGGACCTTAGGTACAGAAGAGACTGGAACAGCACATTACGTCCACATGCTAACACCTTTTTATTGGTCTTTTTCACTGACTCACATGTACATTACCATGAGGGGTGAGGTACACGTACACACGTGGTTTCCGGTTTCAATTACGGAGTGGAATAGAGTGTGTCCCGACATATCAGACCAATAGATGTTCAATGTGGTGGCCATCATTTGCTGCACACAATTGCAATCTCTGGCGTAATGAATGTCGTACACGCCGCAGTACATCTGGTGTAATGTCACCGCAGGCTGCCACAATACGTTGTTTCATATCCTCTGGGTTTGTAGGCACAACACGGTAAACATTCTCCTTTAACGTACCCCACAGAAAGAAGTCCAGAGTTGTAAGATCAGGAGAACGGGCTGGCCAATTTATGCGTCCTCCGCGTCCTATGAAACGCCCGTCGAACGTGTACCTCACCCCTCATGGTAATGTACATGTGCGTCAGTGAAAAAGACCAATAAAAACGTGTTAGCATGTGGACGTAATGTGCTGTTCCACGTCTCTTCTATACCTAAGGTCCATCACCGTTCCCTTTGGATCCCTACGTAATTCGGTGCTCTCCGATACACACGATCGAACAGCGGAGGAGTGGTACTCAAGCGTCAACTTTAGGTTGTAATATCTCCGGATGTAATTAACATTTTACAATGCAACAAACGGCACTGATTACGTATTTGTTTATATGTTCAGATGTGCTAACAAAACTAACGGGGTTCCATTTAAAAAAACGTAGGTTTGTGTTAAAAAACATTCTTCCGTGCATTTTTTTTTACGGTTTGTATTAACCAATTACACTAGCCCCTCTCCTCACGTTCGGTCTGTGGAATCGATTCGTCAGTATTTGATGTGGTTTACGAAATATATCCAGCGGTTACGTTAGGTGACTCACCCTATATATATATATATATATATATATATATATATATATATATATATATATATATACGCTACGAAGAAATTATCCGAATGGGACGGAAATAGGTAGATCTAATGTACAAGTACAGACAAACAAACGATTGCAGTTTCAAAAAAAATTGTATGATTATTCAAGACAAAGAGCTTACGCATTCAGAAAGTCAATAACGCGTAGGACCACGTCGGGGCCTTATGTAAGCCGTTATTGGCTTGGCGGTGATTGATGGAGTTGTTGGTGTCCTCCTGAGGGATATCATGCCAAATTCTGTACAAATAGTGCGTTAGATTGTCAGACTCCCCAGCTGCTTGGAAGGCCCTATATTTAATCTTCCAAACATTCTCTTTTGGGGAGAGATCCGGCGGTTCTATAGGGTTTCGCAAGCAGGAGGACAAGGAGTAGGAACTCTAGCCGTATGTAGGCCGACATTACCTTGCTGAAAAATAAGCCGAGGATGGGTTGCCACGAAGTGCAACAAAATGAGGCGTAGAATATTTTCGACATACCGCTATAATGTATAGGTGCGGCCGATGAGGTCCTGCTATGAAAAGAAATGACACCCCTGGTGATCGGGCCGTACAGCGTCCGACAGACAGGTTGGTATCCCTCGGTTGTCCAGGGCGTCTCCAGATACATCTTCGACCTCGAACGTCACTCACTGGAATAAAATTGCCTTCAGCGAAAAGTCCCACTTCGAATTGAGCCCCGATGATGAGCGGAGGCCTGAAGGCGACCCGGACAGCGGTCGGATACGAACCTGATGGTGGGCCGCCTTACGGCCCACAACTAGGAATGAAGATCTGGGGTGCCATTTCATTTCATGGGAGACTCCCTTTGGCTGACATCCGCGGCACCCTTACAGTAGAGCAGTACGGCGACATAATTGTACGCCCCTCTTGATGCCCTTCATAGCAAGCCATCCTGGGGTTACATTTCAGCAAGATAATGGCCGCCGCACACGGCGAGAATTTCTAGTGCTTACGAAACACTAACTTGGGCAACAAGGTCACCGTTTCTGTCCCCAGTTGAGAAAGTTTGGAGCATAACAGGCAGGGCCCTCCAACCGGCTAAGGATTTTGATGATCTAACGCACCAATTGGACAGAATTTGGGACGATACGCCTCAGGAGAACATCCGCAACTCTACCAATCAGAGCGAAGCCGTAACTGCCTGCATAAGGGTCAGAGGTGGAGCAACTCGTTTTCACTTGCTCCATTTGTGAAGCTCTATCTCTTGAATAAATCATCCAGTCCTTCTGAGATTGTGATCATTTGTTTGACTGTGCAGGTACATCAGATCTTTCCGTTTCGGTCCGAATAATTCCTTTGTGGTGCGTGTTTTTTTCTCCTTTTTTTGTCTTTGAATGATGTTATACGTCGACCCGTATGCTGCGTAGTCGTGGAGGACCAAATACAACCTTCGGTGATGAATTTAGGGCCCTTGTGGTCCTAGATGCCACACCAGATACCCATTTCTGTGATGGTGACTCAGCAAGTTAAGAAGCTTCTACTGGAAGGGAGCTGTGAGTACACTGTGGCTACGAAGTCTTTCGCGACGTATTTCTTGAACAAAAATCTCTCGGTGTAAATGCCGCGTCAATACAGGATAAAACGCCAAGCTTTCGACCACTACCTCCATGGTCGTCGTCAGGGCTAAAACTGACTGTCGTAGATTAGCGAGGCTCCCACTTTTATATGAAAAGGACGGCTTCTGATTGGCTAGAATACGTCGTAGCAACAGCGATATGACGCGTAGTGAAGTGGTGCCCTCTACTTCCATAGATGTAGGTTCTATCCCGAGTTGGATAAAGAAAAATCGCAGAGGAAAACTTCCCGCACTTTACCTCCTGATTCAAGGGATGGCGCTGCAAGCAACGCGGGATAGAAACTACATCTATGGAAGTAGAGGGCACCACTTCACTACGCGCCATATCGCTGTTGTTATGAAGTATTCCAGCCAATCAGAAGCCGTCCTTTGCATATAGAAGTGGGAGCCTCGCTAGTTTACGACAGTCAGTTTTAGCCCTGACGACGACCATGGAGGTAGTGGTCGAAAGCTTGGAGTTTTATCCTGTACTGACGCGGCATGTACACTGTGAGTACAGTGGTTTGAATGTCGAGGTATCGGCGGTGGGGCGAAGCTTCGTGGCGCTGAATCAGCTGGGCACTTTCACTGGCGCGGCCTGGTGCGCTGCAGGAGCTGTGAGCGGCGTAGCTCGTGCACGAGAGCAGTGCGGAACGTGACCGCTCGCCGCCCGCAGTTACGCCACGCCGCGCCGGCCACAGGGAGAACGACCCCTGCCGGCGCTTCCACTGAGGGCCATGGTGGAGTTGGGTGGGGTGGGGTGGAGAACGCGAGCGAGTTCAGCGCCTCTGGAGGCGGGCACTTTGCGCAAGCGCGGCCGAGATCGCAGGCATGCGGAGGCGATCAACTGCGGCCGTACGGTACAGCGGGCTGTCGTACGTGTCGCAACTGGCGGCGTAGCGGGCAGCGGGGCGCGAGATCGACAGACACAGCCTCACACGCGTCACTGCGGGCCGAACAGCAAGACAGTCTGTCTAGAAACATGGTACATCTTTTAAGCTCACGCCGGCCGGAGTGGCCAACCGGTTCTAGGCGCTTCAGTCTGCGACCGCTACGGTCGATGGTTCGAATCCTGCCTCGGGCATGGAGGTGTGTGATGTCTTTAGGTTAGTTAGGTTTAAGTAGTTCTAAGTTCTAGGGGACTGATGGCCTCAGAGTTTCCCGGCGGGGTCAGGGATTTTCTCTGCCTCGTGATGGCTGGGTGTTGTGTGCTGTCCTTAGGTTAGTTAGGTTTAAGTAGTTCTAAGTTCTAGGGGACTGATGACCATAGATGTAAAGTCCCATAGTGCTCAGAGCCATTTGAACCATTTGATGGCCTCAGATGTTGAGTCCCATAGTGCTCAGAGCCATTTGAACCATTCTTTACGTTCACGCATTACTATGTTTTCGGAGAACGAAAACCTAATCTCCAAAACTCAGCAAGGATTCTGCAAACATAGCCCGCAATGTTCGTCAATGACATGCAGACACACATCGATGCCCAGGTGGCTTCTTTGACTGCGAGAAGGCATTTCATGCAGTCCTGCACTGTCGTTTACTGAACATAAGACAAGCTTACCGAAGGGGATTTGTGACTGGATTCAGAATTTCCTTGCGGTTAGAAGTCAATACGTCAGTCTTAAAAGGCACAGAATCGACAGATGTAAAGGTACTTTCAGTATTATTCCAAGGAACTGTGATAACACCGTTACTGTTTACAATATATACAGGGCGTCCCTCCTAAGAGTCATCAGGCGCATTTCTCCACGTGTTTCGGCAGATATTTGCAATTTCTTCTTTGCAACGTGTAGTTGGAGTTAGTCTAAACAAATACTGCTCAACACGTCTTTCATGCGGCGGCTAATGTCGACGGAAAGCTTCGATTTGATTGCCATTACAAACAAAATTACCTTTAAAGCGGAATTACACGTTTCCATTCGATAGAGTGATTCCAACCTGGTCCAATGCGATATTTATTTTATGGACATGTATCAACAGGGACAGTAAAACACGAAGAGTTGCGAGCTCTCCAGCAGCGCTGCTGCGTGGCGCATGCAGACGATGCAGTCCATGGCGCTGTTGTCACAGCTGGAGTATTGTTACTTTTCATCAACATCTAAATGAGGGTAGATGGTTCAAATGCCTATAAGCACTAAGGGACTTAACATCTGAGGTCATCAGTCCCCTAGACTTACAACTACTTAAACCTAACTAACCTGAGGAAATCACACACATCCATGCCCGACGAAATGTGGGTAGAGGTATGACAGTTTTTCACTTTTTCTATTGACACATATGCCTAAAACTAATATCGCACTACACTAATTCGTGCCGCTCTGTCCCATAGGCACGTAAAATCCAGCTTTAAAAAACATTTTGTTTGTGACTGGAAATAAACCGACGATTTCCGCTGACACTGGGTGTAGTGTGACAGACGTGATGAGCAGAATTTGTTATGGCTGCCTCCAACTACACCTTGCAAAAACAAAATTGCAAATATCTGCGGAAGTATTATAACAAATGCGTCTCATCACTCTCAGGAGGGACACCCACTGCATACGGAAGAGCCCCACCTACAACTTTCAGATGTGGTAGTATGGACCAAAATTGGGGAAAAAAGTCTAGTAAACATGGGCCATACAACGCATACACTAAAAGGTATGAGCACTTGCTCATGTTCAACACTGTGAAACACATACCTTCTACTGCAAGTTCGTTCGTTTCCATATTTTGGAAGGAGGTAGTATGGACAAAAACATGAAAAAATTGTCAAGTAAACATGGGCTGTATAACATAAATCTGAAGAGCTATGAGACTCGTTTCACATTAGTGAAGATGAACGACTCCTAACAGCTCTTAAGGCATGCATTTTAGAGTCCATGTTTATTGGAATTTATTATTTTTCTGTATACTACCGCCTCTAAAAGCGTCGTGGAGTTATGGATCACCCTGTATACATACGTATATGTGTTCCGTCCGGACAGGTTTCGGGGGGCCGAGCGACACCGACCGACCGCCGTGTCATTCTCAGGCGATGCGGATATGGAGGGACATGCGGTCAGCACACGGCTCTCCTGGCCGTTGTCAGTTTTCGTGACCCGAGCCGCTACTTCTTAATCAAGTAGCTCCTCAGTTTGCCTCACAAGGGGATGAGTGCATCCCGCTTGCCACCAGCGCTCCGCAGACCCGGATGGTTAGGCATCTACGTGCTACCCAAGACCAACAGTGCTTAAGTTCGGTTATCGGACGAGAACGGTTGCTACCACTGTGGCAAGGCCGTTTGAATACACACGTATATCCTAGTGAATAATGTCGGAAGCTCTATATGGCCGATCGTGGATGATGCAATTGTCTATAAGAGGGGGCAGCAACAGCAAAAGACTTTAACAAACTGCAGAAAGACCTGCAGAGATCGATCATTGATGTGGGGGCAGGCGGTTGACTGAGCTTAAGTGAATGTAACGTAGTACGCGTACGTAAGTGAAGATTCCAATACTGTACTATTGCATTATAGACGAGAAATGACCATTTGGAGCGACCTTAAATGGAATAACCACAAAAAACAAAATATGGGGAAAGCAGGTGCCAGTCTGATATTCATAGGAAGAACCTACGTAAACGAAATTAAACCACTAAAGAAGTTGCTTACAAAACACTTCTTCGACTAGTTATAACTCATCGGTACAGGACCCTTATCAGATAGGGCTAATAGAACATATAGAAAGATCCAACGAAGAGCAGCGCATTTTGTCACCGGATCGTTTAGTCGATACGATCGCGTTACGGAAATGCTCGCATACTCTAGCCACAGACGCTGCAAGAGACGTACTGCGCGTCACTCAGAGGTTACTGTGGAAATTCCGAGGGGGTACGTTCCGAGAAGAGCCGGACTACATAGGGTTCGCGAGATGACCACAGCGAGAAACTCCGGGAAATTAGAGATAACAAGAATGGAACAAGGAAGGGGGAAATAGATAACGGAACCTGGAGTGCCCTTGGCCGCACGCGATAAGGTGGTTACCACCACGGTGGGCGCGAAATAAAGGACACCAAACTGGGAGCTTATTGACAAAAAGTTTCTTGAGTCTTATACTCGATTAAACGAATATTGTGTGTAAACACAGTACCGCGACCAATGATGTATATGTTCAGACAGTAAGATTTAACGGAACCGTTTTTCTGAATAGGTTATTAAGAGCGGGAATGGCACTAATGATCGCTATGCTTGGTTTGTGTGACACTCTAATATTCGCGTTTGTAGAACTGGCGATACAAATCCGATTCTCCTCTGTTTACAAAGGCATAATCTTCTTGATCTCATTGCTCAAGTTCCTTTCACATCTCGTTTGTCATCATCAGTAACCGAGCGAGGTGGCGCAGTGGTTAGCACACTGGACTCGGATTCGGGAGGACGACGGTTCAATCCCGTCTCCAGCCATCCTGATTTAGGTTTTCCGTGATTTCCCTAAATCGTTTCAGGAAAATGCCGGGATGGTTCCTTTGAAAGGGCACGGCAGATTTTCTTCCCAATCCTTCCCTAACCCGAGCTTGCGCTCCGTCTCTAATGACCTCGTTGTCGACGGGACGTTAAAACACTAACCACCACCACCACCATCATCAGCAGTTATTTTCTTAATTTGTTATTTGGAATTATAAATAAATATCTTGATAACAACAGTTACACAGGAATCTAAAAGTTATGCCTCCATATTTTTTCGGTGCGATTTTTATTTTCTTTTCACTTAAATATAATTAGATTTTGCCACAAACAGCCCTGTCTGAGACACATCCGCAACTGCGCTTTATACCAGAGGTTGAAAATACCGCTACAGTTGCAAGGTACTTTTATTTAGAACACGACCGGTTTCGGGCTGTTATACTCCCATCTTCAGGTGTTGTAACTCGGTGTGCCGCGGTGGACGAGTACAAGACGCGGTGTGCTACCAGCGAACACAGAGCACTGTGCAATGCGTCCACGAATATAGACTCCGTGGTCTGCGCTCGCTGGTAGCAAACCGCGTCTTGTACTCGTCCACCGCGGCGCCCCAAGCTACAACACCTGAAGATGAGCGTATAACAGCCCGAAACCTGTTGTATTCTAATTAAAGGAACCTTACAAGAATAGTGCTGTTTTCAACCTCTGCTATTTGATTTTGGTTTCAGAACGTCAGTGCATAGGAAAGCACGCAGAAATTAACAAAAAGAAGCTCATTTTGTTGTACGTTCTGTGAAACATTAGTTACTTACGTAAGGAAAAAGGTTTATTTGATTTTGAAATTTCCTCGCACTATATATAAAGACGACTTTTATTCAGTGTCCAATACCTTTTAAAACAATCACGATGTTCCAGGAGGCAGGCTACCCGAGCGCAATGAATGAATACAGTATGTGAGTCCTTTCATATTATAGTTTTTCTTAATCAGAAGTATTTTTAAAGTGACTGATGATAGAAAAAACGGCAAAAAATTTACTGTTTGAAAAAAAATAAAGACGAATGGTTTCTTATCCAAAAGTGACTATCACACTAGTATAATTAAACCACAGTGAAACTCTGTATTCATAGATGCATTTCACCGTAGTTCATTGTACGACACTTGAATAATCAGTAATCAGTTTCATCTGTATAACAAAATACATTATTTGAATTTTCTGTAACAAGTCTATGTCTTCCCTGATAACTAATTATGACAACCTCCTTAGCTACGTAGTTAATGACTTGTCTGCTGTGACCGTTCTCTTACTACCTGAAATAAAACTAAATTTTAATAATCAACTGATTTATTAAGTAAGGTATTAAAGATTATGTAGCTTGGGACTGTACAAAGCTCTGAAAGCTGTGCACCGTACATTTCATGGGTTTTCAGTCAGAGCAACCGCTTCCTGTAACAAAGGACACAGCCATGGTGGCATTATCTCTTAACTTCACAACCACTAATTGTTTAAATATTCATAATGATCAGGTAATATAAAAGTCACAAACTGCCTGTCTGTAAATTCTCCACTTACATCACTGAAATTTAGGGTGCAACTTCTCGTGGACAACGCGGTCATGAGAGACTAAAAGCAAGCTCGGACATGAAGGTGTCTGAAAACGAGGAATGTGTTAACATATAATATAAATTTAAGCGTTCGGAAATATTTTCTGAAGGTATTTGTGTGAAGTGTAGCCCCGCACAGAACTGAAATGTGGATAATAAACAGTTCGGAGAAGGTTCAAATGGCTCTGAGCACTGTGCGACTTCTGAGATCATAAGTCGCCTAGAACTTAGAACTAAGGACATCACACACATCCATGCCCGAGGCAGGATTCGAACCTGCGACCGTAGCGGTCGCTCGGTTCGAGACTGTAGCGCCTAGAACCGCACGGCGACTCCGACCGACGTTCGGACAAGGAGATACGAGGAGCGTCCAATAAGTAACACAATATTTTTTCTTCTGAAAGCAGGATGGTTTTATTCAAGATTCCAGGACACATTATTATTCCCTACGCTCTTGGTTGCCAGTCTATTTTTCCATATAATGTCCGTCTTATGCGACGGACTTGCGCCACCTTATTGCGAGGGCCTGTTTTTTTTTTTATTTTTTTGTTTTTGTTTTTTTTTTTTTGTTTTCTTTTTTTTTTGTCATCAGTCTACTGACTGGTTTGATGCGGGCCGCCACGAATTCCTCTCCTGTGCTAACCTCTTCATCTCAGAGTAGCACTTGCAACCTACGTCCTCAATTATTTGCTTGACGTATTCCAATCTCTGTCTTCCTCTACAGTTTTTGCCCTCTACAGCTCCCTCTAGTACCATGGAAGTCATTCCCTCATGTCTTAGCAGATGTCCCATCATCCTGTCCCTTCTCCTTATCAGTGTTTTCCACATATTCCTTTCCTCTCCGATTCCCCGTAGAACC
The DNA here is from genome assembly GCF_023864345.2 of Schistocerca serialis cubense. NCBI lineage: Eukaryota > Metazoa > Arthropoda > Insecta > Orthoptera > Acrididae > Schistocerca > Schistocerca serialis. Next base: position 111,327,543 of record NC_064639.1, on the reverse strand, counting down.
TCCTCATTCCTTACCTTATCGGTCCACCTAATTTTCAACATTCGTCTATAGCACCACATCTCAAATGCTTCGATTCTCTTCTGTTCCGGTTTTCCCACAGTCCATGTTTCACTACCATACAATGCTGTACTCCAGACGTACATCCTCAGAAATTTCTTCCTCAAACTAAGGCCGGTATTTGATATTACTAGACTTCCCTTGGCCAGAAATGCCTTTTTTGCCATAGCGAGTCTGCTTTTGATGTCCTCCTTGCTCCGTCCGTCATTGGTTATTTTACTGCCTAGGTAGCAGAATTCCTTAACTTCATTGACTTCGTGACCATCAATCCTGATGTTAAGTTTCTCGCTGTTCTCATTTCTACTACTTCTCAATACCTTCGTCTTTCTCCGATTTACTCACAAACCATACTGTGTACTCATTAGACTGTTCATTCCGTTCAGCAGATCATTTAATTCTTCTTCACTTTCACTCAGGATAGCAATGTCATCAGCGAATCGTATCATTGATATCCTTTCACCTTGTATTTTAATTCCACTCCTGAACCTTTCTTTTATTTCCATCATTGCTTCCTCGATGTACAGATTGAAGAGTAGGGGCGAAAGGCTACAGCCTTGTCTTACACCCTTCTTAAGACGAGCACTTCGTTCTTGATCGTCCACTCTTATTATTCCCTCTTGGTTGTTGTACATATTGTATATGACCCGTCTCTCCCTATAGCTTACCCCTACTTTTTTCAGAATCTCGAACAGCTTGCACCATTTTATATTGTCGAACGCTTTTTCCAGGTCGACAAATCCTATGAAAGTGTCTTGATTTTTCTTTAGCCTTGCTTCCATTATTAGCCGTAACTTCAGAATTGCCTCTCTCGCCCCTTTACTTTTCCTAAAGCCAAACTGATCGTCACCTAGCGCATTCTCAATTTTCTTTTCCATTCTTCTGCATATTATTCTTGTAAGCAGCTTCGATGCATGAGTTGTTAAGCTGATTGTGCGATAATTCTCGCACTTGTCAGCTCTTGCCGTCTTCGGAATTGTGTGGATGATGCTTTTCCGAAAGTCAGATGGTATATCGCCAGAGTCATATATTGTACACACCAACGTGAATAGTCGTTTTGTTGCCACTTTCCCCAATGATTTTAGAAATTCTGATGGAATGTTATCTATCCCTTCTGCCTTATTTGACCGTAAGTCCTCCAAAGCTCTTTTAAATTCCGATTCTAATACTGGATCCCCTATCTCTTCTAAATCGACTCCTGTTTCTTCTTCTATCACATCAGACAAATCTTCACCCTCATAGAGGCTTTCAATGTATTCTTTCCACCTATCTGCTCTCTCCTCTGCATTTAACAGGCCTGTATGCCTGCATGGTACTGCTCATCTGGTTGACATGGAAGCCAAAGCCTTGCTGCATCAATTGCCGCCCGATCATCCACGTACTGCTTCCCGCGGTGTGCATCCTTTATTGGGCCAAGCAGATAGAAGGCAGAGGGTATGAGGTCCGGACCACAGGGTGAATGAGAAAGAACAGTTCAGTTCAGGGGAGTTTTGTGAGTTCCTTTCGGTAGAAAAGACTTGTGTCAGGCCTTGCATTGTCTTGCAGAAAGATAAGTTCGCTTGCGTTTTTGTGACGAAGAACAAGCTGAAGTAGTTACTTCAATTTCCTGAGGGCAGCACTGCAGGAGTCAGAGTTGTGTGCGGTCGGCGGGCAGGCAGGAGATCGGACAGGTTTGCGCGACCTTTTTACGATGATGACAGGCACCTCGCCCAACGACTCACCGCGCTTTTGTTCACTGCCTGGTCTCCGTGGACATTCTGCAAGGGCCCAGGAATAGCTACAATGCTCTGGTCTTCCACCTAAAGAAACTCAATACAGCTCTCTGTTTGGAAAGCTCCCCTGTTACTGACGTCATTTTGAATGCTGCTTATAGTGCAGCCACCTATCGGAACTTCGTGAAACTATAGGGGTGAGGCAGGAATATTCCAAGAAGTCCCACAACGATTTTTCAGCCGAAATTGGCCGAGATCAAAATGCATTACATTCCTTATTGATCGCTCCTCGGAAGCCTTTGAAATATGGCGCGACAGAAAAATCTTTGGATAGTTTAAACGGGTAGATCGAGTAACTGATGAGGAGGTGCTGATTCGAAATGGGAAAAGGAAATTTATGCAGAGTTTGACTAAAAGAAGTGATCGGTTCATAGGAGACATCCTAAGCAGAGGATCATCAGTCTGATAATGTAAGAAAGATTAGGGGAGGGGGTAAACAATGTAGGCAGGATCAAATCGATGTAGGTTGCTGTTTTATTCGGAGATGATGAGACTCGCACAGGACAGACTAGTGCAAAGAGCTGCCTCAAACCAGTCTGCGGACTCGAGACCGCAGTAACCTCCCGAAAGTGATTCCACTGCCTCAACCATCGCGCCACCCCGATCGGTGAATTCGAGTTACTTTTTTGAAGTACATGCAAAATAAGCAAAGAAAGAAGATACACGGAGCGATAAAGAGCACCGACAATACGCATGTTACGGTCGCCTGGAGTCTGAGAGCGGCGACTGGCGCCAGCAGCAGCGTCCAGTGACCACTTTGCAGCGCCGCTTTACTATCGCGGCTTCCCTTTCACTGCTGGCATTTCGCGGCCGACTCGACCTATATCGCGCGGGTGCGGCGGTTGCGCGCAGGAATGCAGCCGGCGGTTAAGTACGGTGCGGCCCCGTCGCCATTGTTCGCCCCTCTATTATTCCGGGTCTTGCGCGTGCCAGGCTGCTCCGACCACGTAATCTGCAGAGATACGGCGATGAGTCCAGCACTTGCCGGTGATGTCTGCCTCCCTCGGCTCATAAGCTGGTACTCGTGGTACTGCTACACTCCGAGTCGTATCTGGTCGAGTTACAATGACCGTTTGTAACAACAATGTTCGTGATTACAGAAGGTTTCTGCAACGAGAAATTCCGTGACACTATATTATCAGATGTTCGTGATGGATGAGCCACAGCATTATGACTGTGGTGTCACCGCCAGACACCACACTTGCTAGGTGGTAGCCTTTAAATCGGCCGCGGTCCATTAGTATACGTCGGACCCGTGTGTCGCCACTGTCAGTGATTGCAGACCGAGCACCGCCACACGGCAGGTCTAGAGAGACTTCCTAGCACTCGCCCCAGTTGTACAGCCAACTTTGCTAGCGATGGTTCACTGACAAATTACGCTCTCATTTGCCGAGACGATAGCATAGCCTTCAGCTACGTCATTTGCTACGACCTAGCAAGGCGCCATTATCATTTGCTATTTATCTTGTGATGCATGTACCGTCAGACCGATGTTCACCAATAATGGATTAAAGTTAAGTATTCCAGAAGCTACGTACTTTGTTTGCTAGTATCCATTACTTGACCTGTTCCAGACCTCACGCCAGCCTGCGTGAGCTTGACGCGTGCCTTTCGGCTTCCTCCAAACCCCGTGGATTGGCTCCTGCCAATCCACAACAATGACCATCTACACTCATGCTCATAAATTAAGAATAATGCTGATACATGGGGGAAGAAACGCCCTGGTCGGCGGTATGCGGGTTTAAATCACCTCGGCGTATGACCATACGGTGCATTTCACCTGCGGTCGTACCAAGGTGGCGCTCGCAGCAGTCCACATACGCAGAGGTGTGTTGATGCATGTCAGAGTACGGTGCAATGAGTAAGTGTGCAGACGTGCTAATGGTGACTGTGTGTTGAAAATGGCTCAAAGAACACATTTTGATGACGGTATGAGGGGTAGAATACTAGGGTGACTGGAGGCTGATCAAACACAGCAGGTCGTAGAACGGGCCCTCCGTGTGCCACAAAATGTGATCTCAAGATTGTGGTATCGATTCCAGCATACAAGAAACGTGTCCAGGTGTTACAGCACGGGACGTCCACAGTGTACAACACCACAAGAAGAGCGATATCTCACCATCAGTGCCCACACACGGCCACGGAGTACTGCAAGTAGCCTTGCTCGGGACTTTACCGCAGACACTGGAACAGTTGTCATCCAGACACACAGTCTACAAACGACTGAACAGACATGGTTATTAATCGCCCAGAAACCTGCAAGGTGCATTCCACTGACCCATGGTCACAGGAGAGCCCGTAACGCCTGGTGTCAAGAACACAGTACATGACCGTTGGAACAGTGGTCCCAGGTTATGTTCACGGACGAGTCCAGGTAGAGTCTGAACAGTGATTCTCGCCAGGTTTTCATCTGGCGTGAACCAGGAACCACATACCAACCCCTTAATGTCCTTGAAAGGGACATGTATTGAGGTCGTGGTTTGATGGCGCGGGGTGGGAATATGATTGGTGCAAATGCACCCCTGGATGTCTTTGACAGAGAAACTGTAACAGGTCAGGTGTATCGGGACGTCATTTTGCACCAGTATGTTCGCCTTTTCAGGGGTGCAGTAGTTCCCACCTTCCTCTTGATGCATGATAACGCACGGCTCCACCGAGCTGCCATTGTGGAGGAGTACCTTGAAAGAGAAGATATCAGGCTAATGGAGTGGCCTGCCTGTTCTCCAGACCTAAATCCCATCGAGCACGTCTGGGATGCTTTCGGTCAACGTATCGCTGTTCGTCTTCAAACACCTACGACGCTTCAGGAGCTCCGACAGGCACAGGTGCAAGAATGGGACTCTATACCCCAGCAGCTGCTCGACCACCTGATCCAGAGTATGCCAACCCGTTGTGCGGCATGTGTACGTGTGCATGGTGATCATATCCCATATTGATGTCGGGGTACACGCGCAGGAAACAGTGCCGTTTCGTAGCACATATGTTTCGGAACGGTTTTCTCAACTTATCACCAATACCGTGGACTTACAGATCTGTGTCGTGTTGCCTTTATCCTTAATTTATGAGCATGAGTACTTAAAAGCATGTTGGTCCATCCATGGAACGCAGTTCAGCAGTGATTCTGCATGCTACAGATTCTAAAAGTACCTGATAGGTTTCCAGAGGTTTGTGGCACTAGATGCTTAGGCACAGGTCACAAACTTCCCGTAATTTACAGGAGCTCTGAGCACTATGGGACTTAACATCTGAGGTCATCAGTCCCCTAGAACTTAGAACTACTTAAACCTAACTAACCTAAGGACATCACACACATCCATGCCCGAGGCAGGATTCGAACCTGCGACCGCAGCGGTCATGTGGTTCCATACTGTAGCGCCTAGAACCGCTCGGCCATCCCGGCCGGCTCTCTCATCCTCAATAACTTACATTTTCCACTTTTAGAGCAAGCTGCCATTCATCACACCAACTAGAAATTTTGTCTAATTCTTCTTGTATCTTCCTACAATCACTCAACTTCGACACCTTATTGTACACCACAGCACCAACAGCAAACAACCGCATATTGCTGCCCACCCTGTCCGCCAAATCATTTACGCATACAGAGAACAACAGAGGTCCTATCATACTTCCCTGGGACACTCCTGACGATACCCTTGTCTCTGATGAACACTCGCCGTTACAGGACAACATATTGGGTTCTATTACTTAAGAAATCTTCGAGACACTTACATATCAACGAACGTATTCCATATGCTCGCACCTTCGTTGACAGACTGCAATGGGGCACCGTATCAAACACCTTCCTGAAATCTACAAATATGAAGTCCGCCTGTTGCCCTTCATCCGTAGTTTGCAGTATATCATGTGAGAAATAGGGCAAGCTGAGTTTGGCACGAGCGATGCTTTCTGATTCGTGGACATAAGCTTCTCAATCTCAATAAAGTTTATTATATTCGAACTGAGAATATGTTCAAGAAGTCTGCAGATAACCGTAGTTAGGGATATTGGTCTGTAATTTTGCGGGTCCGTTCTTCTACCTTTCTCATACACTGGAGTCACCTGCGCTTATTTACATTCGTTTGGAACTTTGTGTTGGGCGAGAGATTCACGATAAATGCAGACTAGGTAAGGGGCTAATGCCGTAGAGTACACTTTGTAAAACCGAACTGGGATTCCACCCGGAGATGGTGGTAGCTTCTTTTGTCAGGTATACCGCTCATTAATTTTACAGCCTCACCCGGGCGTCGACGCTGCAAGGAAAGAATATTGTTTTACTGGAAGTAAAATTTCCACAACGACCCTTTACGTATGCCCTTTCACTGACGTAACATTCCCTTTGTCTGGGTCGGCACTAAAGATGAGACATCGTAAACGGTGTCGTGAGCCCAACACAGCCTCTGGAACGATATTGCCTCGCCGTTCTTCTTGTTGCAAAACGAGAGCCATCGCTACGACCACGGCCTTTCTCCTGCAGTGAACATTATTGCCTTAACTGTGTTGTGACATAGCAATAAAGGATGCGGGCGCTGCCCGAAGTACCTGATATTACGTGAAGTGGATGTCAGTAGCCTTTCCACAGTGCTCACTGTGTTATTAGTAGAGCAGATACAAAAGTAATCGCACCGGATAAGCAGTCACCCCTAGAACGACATCACGCCTACACATGAAATGTATTCGCTGTTGTGAATACGAACAACCATCAGCTGTGTAAGGGAATGACAATGAAAATTTGTGCCAGACCGGGACTCGAACGCAAATTTCCCGCTTTATGCGAGCAGTCGCTTAAACTTTTTTTTCTAATTCCCCACTAAACACGTTATTGTAAGTTGGTACAGTAACTATCTTACCTTTGAAATCAATTGCTGCTTCAAAAATGTAAAATAGTAATCAGTGAAATGAATTACTGTACACTTAAACTGGTGTCCAAAATTAAAGCAACGAACGGAATTGCAAGGTTGCGTTTATTTTACCATACAAAAGAATAAACAGGTGATGGTAAAGTAGAAACAATGTAAAGAATACGAAACTACAACATGCGCAACAGTAGACAAAAATGTTCTCCGTTTTCTCCAACTTCACGAATTTGCACGCACATTCCGACAACTGATTAAGGTACTCAGTTCGGAGTGTGTCCACCTCTGGCAGCAACCCAGGACTGGCAACGACGGGATATGCTGAGAATGATGTCATCAATCTCATCTTGAGGCAATCACGCCCATTCTTTCTGCAGAGCTGCTCCTAAGTCTTGGAGTGGTTGGTGGATGCTGACGTGATGCAAAGCGTCTCCACAGTGTATCCCAGACACGCTCTGTGGGATTCGTAGAGCGAGCATGCCACGCCATGCGTGCAACGTCTTCCGTTTGCAAGAAAACATCAACCACCCGTCCTCTATGAGGCCGATCACTATTGCCCATCAATACAAACCCTGGGCTCACAGCACCTTGCAACAACCGCACAAGAGGGCCCAAGATCTCTTCACAATACCTCACAGCAGTTAGACGTTACCGATTCACCTGTACAACTTCATGAAGAATTGTTGGAGTGTTCAGTGTAATCCCTGCTGACACCTTTAGTGATCCTCCTGGATACCGGTCTCTTTCCACAACGTTTGGGTCCCGAAATCCTATTCCACGTTCCATCCAAAGCCGAATCCGTCAAGAATCACTCTCCAAACTAAATCGGGACTCATCTGTGAGAAGAACATTGGACCACTGTTCGAACGACCAGGTGGCATGTCGATGACTCTACTCTAGACGTTCCCTTCTGTGAAGACGTGTCAGAGGTACACATACATCAAGTCTCCGACAATAAAGGCCAGTCTTCTGAAGCCTTCTCTACAGCATTTGCCTCGATACGACACGTCCAGTAGATTTTGCGAGTTCAGATGCCAGTTGCCGTGCACTACTAAAGCGATACCGTTGTACCCTTACAGCCAAATAATGGTTTCTCTTTTTGACATCACACGTGGTCGGCCCTGGCCTGGTCTTCGGGATACAGTTTCGGTCTCTATAAATTGTCGCCAGATCAGAGAAACAACAGAACGATTCACGTCATGCTATCGGCCCACATCCGTTTGCGATTATCCTGCTTCCTTTCTTTCTCTGGCCCTCCACCACAGAGTGTATGGTATGCATCTTCTCTACGTCATACTGCACCGTCTGTGGCTGTGTGCACAGCGATTGTGGAGTAGGACTAACCAACAAACACTACCCCGTTTGATGGGTTCCCTGACGTCATCGCTGGCGTCGTTACCCGTTGACCGGAATGTCATATTGCGTGCAGGAGACGATCGTACGGACATCTGTTGACAGTTTTTATGATTATATAGTGAATCAGACATAGGAAGGGGGAATAGCGATTAGCTGCTTTAATTTTGGATACCAGTGTATGTTTGAGAATTACTCGCCAATGTTTTCAAATTACTGATCAAAATGTTTTTATGGAATAGAAACAGGCGTCGATCCATTCTTTAATGAGAAACTTCTTAACTGTGTTTACTCGATACGGAAGAGAATCTTGGCACACTTTCGATTTAGGATTGCTACTGTCACTCTGGTCTTACTTAAATGGCACTGATCTTACTTAAAACGTAAGAAGTCACCAGTATGTAATACTCACGAAACTTGAATAAATAGAGAATTTAAACCACTTTGTATTAAATATTTTCCTATTTTTTCAGAAAAAAGCAAACCTCAAGTGCGACTCAATGCACTAACACACGTCAATTATTTATCAGCCTTATCTGCAAAATAATCAGCACTTGTCGTGTTCCAGGAATCAAATAAACTACTGCATCTTCTCTCTCATAAGTTATTTTAGTTTTCCAACGTTTTGTTGCACTACATTGTTATATAGTTGCAACTGGTATTGAGTTTAGAAAACAATACATACCTCCCTTATAAAAAAATACAAGACTTCAATTATTTACAAATGTTAGTGCATCACAAGGAATATAACAGTGCATTACATCAGTGGATATCTGTTTGTCGGTGTATTCACTACTGTTAATATAAATGGTCCAAATTGTCTGTCCCTAAAATTTTTGTACTCATAGTCAACTCCCAAGCTAATGCTGTCAAAAGTCCTGAAATGTGTCGGCAGTGACATTGTGTAATGTTGTAGATAAACATACCACGAATGGCAAATAAGTTCTACTATGAGAACAATCATCCTATTCCGCAGCTTCTTTTTCCGTGGCTCGGATACGTAAATGCACGTAATGAGTTCGTGGTGTAGGCACCTGTACCACGACAGTTTCTAGATCTTCTCAAGCATTTTTCATGCTCCATTTTGGCTACTTCCATGTCGTCGTACTTGTACACAATTATGTAGTTTCAGTACAGGGAAGCAAAAAATAAAAAAAAAAGGTTCAAATGTATATGGTTTCCTAAGGGACCAAACTGCTTAGGTCATCGGTCCGTAGACTTACACATTACTTAAACTAACTTATGCTAAGAACAAGACACACACAGAGGTAGGACTCGAGCCTCCGGCGGGAGGGGCCACGCAGTCAGTGACGTAATGGCTCAAACCGCGCGGCCTCTCCGCGCGGCTACAGGGACACATGCACGCATGTCCAAAAGAACATTACATCGTTCTTCTTAAAGACACAGGCACTGCAATATCCGCGTCACGCTAGTACAGTATAACACAGCCTTCATAACTGACATACAGCGTACCCATCTAAAGCTACTCGTTGATTTAGATTCCGTGCAGCTACGAAAGTGCGTGGATGTAGGTAGATGCACCTCACCCGCCTTACTAATAGTACGACACATGTTCTATAGGTTTACGTTAAGGTGGTTTAACAGCTCAGGGATGTGCGCTACGGTGCCAGTGTGTTTGTCAAACCAGGGACTACTGTGTGCAGCCCTGTGAACGCTGCTCTTATCATCTGGGATGAGGACAGTATCCACAGAAAGCTCATCATGAAAACAATGTCGATATAAACATCCTGCTCATGTCCACCCTAACCTAAATCAGTAGGCTCCAGCCACGGTACGAAAAACACCCCAAAGCATCACATAAACAACGCCATTCTCAATCACACCTTTCACACATCGTTGTTTTCAACACTTCACAGCACCCTGCATCACTTTAAAAGGGGGCTAAGTCGTCTCTAGCCAGTTACTGTCTAGTTCTTGTGTTGTTTGGCCCATTGACATACAGGTTTATGTGCAGATGTGAGCAATGATCTTTTCGGAAGCTCCAGTGCTATAGGCAATAAGTAAACCTTCGCCATGGAATTTTGTCATACTATGACATGGTTGGAGACCGTGGCTGTTATTTGAAGACAAATGTTTATGGTGATGGGGCAGCAACCAGCCACAAATTTAGTTTCAGTTCCTTTATACAAAGGGTACCGTTACCGGTTTCGAATCGTTATGATTCATCTGCAGACGGTTTAAATGCCTTTCTTACAACATGGGATGCATTTTTTACATATTAATTGTCACGAAATGTCGGTTTGGAGTGTTTGTTTTCGTAACATTCGTCCAGCAGACTCCAAACCGACATTTCACGACAATTAATATGGAAAAAACCCACCACATGTTGTAGGGAAGGTATGTAAACCGTCTGAAGATGAACCATAACGATTCTAAACTGGTAACGGTACTCTTCGAATAAAGGAACTGAAAGCAAATTTGTGGCTGGTTGCTGTCCTAACACCATCAGCCTTCGCCATGTTTGGTCGGAAACTGGTTGACACGGACCTGCATCAACTTTAACAGCAATTCATGTCGGGTTCGAAAACGGTTATCATTGTCAAGGTATAGCCTCTGGTCCCAGTCGATTAGGATTTGTTTACAACAACCACTCCTACGCTATGTTACATGGTTTCGTATAGGCAGTCAATAGCTACACAGAGAAATCACCAGAGGACGCCGCCAAGCGCACACCGTTCACCCCAGGCGTGTCAAAGTTCCGGCGAATCGTCACATAGATGGCGCTCGCATACCTGAAATAACGTACGCCTCCACTAAAGGCCATCCAAAGCAACGGATCGATCCGTCGTAGTGATTTCAGGTGCCACAGGGGGCGCTGAAATCAGCAACTACTTCCTGATTTCCTCAACGAGATCGCAGATGCAAGATTATTCCGCCTGTCGCGGATGAATGGAGGCACACGACGACACTCAGCCACTTCCTGCATTTCCGCAGTTGCGCATCCATTTGTGGTTTGTCCGTTCTTCCGTGCTACAGTTCCTGCCGACAATGATCATCCGTTGCCTCTATAACGGCAAGCCGCTATTTACCAGTGATCGCCAGACAGTGAAAAGTCATGTCCCTAGTGAATTCAGATTCACTAGTCACATGAACTATCATAATTGTAGTCAAAACAGAAATCTGTAGAGCAGGTAGTTAACTTTCATTGTGTTAGGGTAGTTAAAGGAGAGGAATTTAACTCGGGCGCCAAGTCCCTATCAACATTTCAAGTTCGAGTACTGTACATACTAGTGGAAAAATGCTCCTATCCGAGCACAAAATGGAAAATATGTTTGTTTACTCAGAAGTCTCTGAAAAGTAAGGTTCCAGCTGCCTCATTCTACTATCCTCAACACCCTTCAAAATTTTCCCACAAATTTTGGTGTATGAACATATTCGCGCTTTTTCTGACATGCAACTCACCTCAGACTCCCACAAGCTTCCCTAACTGTAACTCACAAACACCTGCTATCCCATGGCTGTAAGTCGCCCATACCCATCCACTCCCAGCTGCCCATTCTTACTCACTCATTCAGCCCAACTCAATTTCATTATCTGCTCCTCTCACTGTCACTGTCTCCCTCTTGGTCTCTTTCACTGCTAATATCTCATTTCTTCCTTCCCACTGCTGCTGCTGTCTCTTCTGATTGTCACTACCTCTCTTCCTCATTGTAATTGTCATATACTCTGTCTCTCATCCACTTCCACTTTCTCTGTATTCCTCCACCCCCATCCCACCAACCCCCCCCCCTCACCCCCATTCCCCTATGGCACTGTCTCCTTCATTCTTTTCCTAGCTTTGTTCTGTCACTGTCAACTCTATTCCTCTGCCACTTTGTCCCTCTCTGTCTTTCACACATTGTCTCTTTCACTCTTTCTGTACCACAACCATTGTTTGCTATCTTCCAATATTTATTATTGTTTTGTCCCTTTGCCATTGCCACCGTCTTCTCTGTCAGCATGAAAAAGCGCGAATATGTTAGAATGAGGCAGCTGGTACCCCCTTGCTCTCATAGGAGCAGTTTTCCGCTGGTATGAGCAATACTAGAGCTTGGAGCGCTGCTAGCGTCGAAGCACTCTCTTTAACTAACCTAATACATCTTTACCACCGCTTTACAATAAGTTACTTATTTTTATTGCTTTGACGATGAACGATGGGACAAAAACTGTTTTTCCTGTGCCCTACAATAATTTAAAGGATACTATGACCTGAAGATGCATTTTAAGAATGCGAAACTGGTCGTGGGATTTCAATAAAGGACTTTAACAACCTGAGCGGAAGGCCTTTTATTCAACATGTTTAGCAAAAACTGTCAGCCTTCGTCCTTCTTTATGGTAAAGTTTCAACAGTCCTCCTGTAATTGTTTATGTCTCACGACGTACTGAATTACACTTTACTTGTAACGCAGAAACCAACGGTTTTACCGGCCGCGGTGGCCATGCGGTTCTAGGCGCTGCAGTCCGGAGCCGCGGGACTGCTACGGTCGCAGGTTCGAATCCTGCCTCGGGCGTGGATGTGTGTGGTGTCCTTAGGTTTGTTAGGTTTAAGTAGTTCTAAGTTCTAGGGGACTGATGACCTAAGATGTTAAGTCCCATAGTGCTCAGAGCCATTTTGAACCAACGGTTTTCAAAGAAGAGAGGAAGTTAAAAGTCGAAGCATTTCAAATAACGTCAGTCATTGATGGTTAAAGGCAACATTGGGTTCTCCACATGCTGTTCTGTCATATGTCACAGAGCAAATTACACTTCAAGAAAAATGAAAACTGACATAGTGGATGTTCGTTGTTTGTAAACATTGCACCTAGATGTACCTGGAAATGGTGAGGCATGGTTAAATATTCCGACCATGTGTCCTTTTAGTCCCAAACAGCTTTCTAAGAGGTGCGAGTTCTTAACACAGAACTACGGAGCTGACGTCTCGCTCCCGCACACTTGTTAAGGAGGAAAACACTCGTCTCCACTTACAGAGACCGAAGATTCCAGCGGCGAGGTTCCCGTCAGTAGCTGCGCCTTGTAGCGAGACAACGAGGTGAGAAATTAGAGCGCCAATTTAAATATTCATTACCGGGTGAGAGTGAACATCTAGCGCGTCCCACACAGACTTCCTCTAATTAACGAGAGTGATTAATTTCTATCCACGGCAAGCACTAGTTTCTCCGCTATGTTCATGACAGGATAATTTATCCACTCCACTGGCGCTTATCATCCCAAATTTAATTCAGAGTCTGTAAACGTGATTTTAATAGTAGGCCCATGCATATCATGAAAGCGTTCTGATATTTGAATTTTCTTTGTTCGGCAAGCGTGAAGACGAAGTCCAGGTTAACGAATTTAGAGACTCATTCGCTTTAGCCTTGAGAGTACACCCACTTCAGTTTTCAAAATTCTTTTCTGGTGCCACTAGCATACGACCAAGAACCAGCAACCTGCATTATGGATGAAACGTATCAGGACTATCTGATCCAGTGCGTATATGAAGACGTACCTGTTTTTCCTTCAGTGTCAAGTTAATTGCTTCAGAGATCGAAAATTGTAACAGGTACGGATTTTCGTCATCGCTACACCTGGACTGCACGCCACAGAATTGCTGTTATTCAGTTGTGATTTGTTTTTCACAACTCAAAAGTTGTCTTACCTCTGTACAGAACAGAAATACAAAATGTCTAATCAAGTGTGAGTAACCAAAGGTTAATGCTCCTCTCAAGGCCATCACTTGCAGTAACAGGCGAAAATGGTTAAGACGCATGAAGGCAGAGATTTCCCTGTTCTTCCGTGAGACCCAGACAGCAGGACCGCGCCCAGATTGATGCTGTGTTTCATCACTTCCAGACAGTGTTCGATATGGTTCCGCGCTGTCCCCTAATGAACGAAATACGAGCGTACGGAATATAAGACTAACTGTGTGTGTCAACTGGATGGTTTCTTGTAAACACAACGCAGCATTACCTTCTGAATGGAGAGAAGTCTTCATACATAAAAGTGACTTCACGTGTACGCCAAGGGACTGTTACACATCAATTTTTTTTTCAAAATATACATAAAAGACATTGAAGTTCCATGAGGCTCTTCGCCGACGATGCTGTTTTATATAGAGAAGTCACGAAGCTAGAAAATTATAGCAAAATGTAGAACGACATGGAAAAGATCTTCGCTTAGTGCAGGGAGTAGCAATTGCCCGTCAACGTAAACAAATGTAAGGTATTGCGAATACATGGACAGAATGAGGCGTTGTTGTATGATTACGAGATTGAAGAATGATCACTGGAAGCAGTTACGTCCACAAAATATCTAGAGGTGAACGACCACAGAAAAGTAATCGCAGTAAAAGCAGATGCCAGAATGAGATCCTTTGGAAGAATCCTCAGGAAATGCATTCCGTCAAGAACTGAGTTAGCTTACATAACAGTCGTCCGATCAGAGCTATAAAACAGCTCGGTAGTCAGGGATCCGTACCAGATATGATTGATAGAGAAAATAGAGAATATGCAGGGAAGAGATGCGTGTTTTGTTACAGATTCATTTTGTAAGAGCAAACGGGTCACAGACATGTTCTCCAGTGCACTCCAGGGGCAGACCGTGCATTACGGAAGGAAAAATTGTTCAAATGTATGTGAATTCCTAAGGGACCTAACTGCTGAGGTCATCGGTCCCTAGACTTACACACTACTTAAACTGACTTATGCTAAGAACAAGACACACACACATGCCCGAGGGAGGACTCGCACCTCCAGCGGGAAGGGCCGCGCAATCCGTGACATGGCGCCTCTAACCGCGCGGCCACTCGGGCCGACATTGCGGAAGGACAGTTCCAGTCAACATCAGTCCTTTGGAAGTATTTCTACTCGCCGGTCAAGAAACATTTTTATCACAACTAAAATTGTGATTGCGCGTATCCCAGCACTGCAAGGGCAACCACCTGGCGGCCAAACAACCGAACGTCTCTTCGTGGCCATGGTGTATCTCGGTGAAGCTAGGTAGACGTCATGTGACCTCTCTGCGGGGTCAGCGAGAAATACGGACCCTGCAACGAACTTGTGACGTCACACTAGTCGCCTTGTCCGCCACACTTAGCGAACGCTCGGCCCCGTGCAGGGTCCACGGGAAATCAATATGTTATCAGAAAGGTACCCTCAAAAGACTTTCGTCGTGTGCTATTGAGAATTTGCATGCCTTTAAACAGGCAATAAAGAATTTTAAACTTGCCTGAAATAGTTACTCGCTCTCAACCAAAAACGACTGTGGCACGTAGTACCACGTGCTGTGACGAAGGCGCTGCGGTCTGTCTTTGTCTTGGGCGTCGACCTCTCTCATTCGCATGAGGCTGGAACATACCTATACCGGTCAAATATCATCGCTTCTGGACACTGATCACGACACAACAGTGGTGGCGATAGGTATTATTTGCTCGCAAACTACTTAAAATACGTTGGTATCCAGTTATGAGCTGCAAGCAGTACCGATTTTGTACTCCCATGGAACCAGCCCGTTTCGAAAAGTGGTACATCTGTTTCTATTTTTACTTTTCATTACATACTTATCTTTGCAAACGACCCCTTTGTCCAACTTTCAGTCGTAAGTAGCCATGGATGTCATTCTCCTCTTGAATCTGTCCGGTTCGAGCCCTGGGTCGTAACTTTTTTTTTTAAAAAATTCATGTAACAAACTTAACTTCGAACTCTGAAAATTGCAATAATATTAACTTGGCACTGTCAGAACTACTACTGGCTGTCTGGCGTTCGTCTCTTAGTGTTTTTATTTTACGTTACGAACTTATATTTGTACATCGAATTCTTTTTATTGTTTGTCTGTGGATGCAATTATGTTAATACGACACTTTTGTAACTACTGTTGACTGTATGATCTTTGCTGCCCAAAGTCTTCCAGCGCTGACTTACGTCATGGCACTGAAGGGGTGTGTATGTGCCAGTCGGTTGCATGGTGTCACGCCAGTAAGATGGCTCAACGTAACGTCGTCACAGAATGGCATAAAGGAGCTATCGTGTTTAGACGTGGCCATGACCACACCGTGAATGGAGTTGCCCAATTTGCTGGTATATGAACGCAGAAAGTAGGAATGGTGTACAACTTGCAGCGGAGTAAAATCGCTTATAACAGTGGTCGTAAAAAGATTCGTGCCGCCAGGGACCAAGGACGAGTGTCATGCCTTATCAATGACAATCTATTTCAGATCAGACAGTAAATGTTGTCGCCAGCAAATGCTGGCCAATCTCGACCAGTTTATGAGCTAACAACACGTAGGGAACTTCATGCAATGGGCGTTTAGTCGGGCACCTCGAAAAGCTAGTGCTCACAGCGGCACGTAAAGCTACACGTCTTCGATGGACCAAACAACACAGAAACCGAGTGTAGCTGACTGGAGGCGTGTATTCCAGCCGAGCTGTTGCCTCTTTCCAAACGATGCAAGGTCTCGAGTGCCACACGAACAGATGACGCTCCTTTGAACCACGGTGTGCACAGAGTGTGGTTTGGGTCGGTGGTTGTTCTGTGATATTTTAAACGTGTTTCTCGTAGTATGACTTGGGGGGAGGGCACTCATCCTGGTTACCGTGAACATAAACACCGGTGTTTATTTCAACATTATATTCATTATGTGTATGATCCGCACACTTCCGTCTTTCAGAATGGCAACAGCCGCGTTCACAGGACTCCACGCGCACTTTCCTATTTGACGAACACTCAGAGACTATCGCACCTCTATTGGCCCGCTGAACCGCCCAACGTTAATTCCAAAGAAGAGTCAGAGATTATTTGGAATAGTGGTTCAAATGGTTCAGATGGCTCTGAGCACTATGGGACTTAACAGCTGAGGTCATCAGTCCCCTAGAACTTAGAACTACTTAAACCTAACTCACCTAAGGACATCACACACACCCATGCCCGAGGCAGGATTCGAATCTGCGACCGTAGTGGTCGCGCGGTTCCTTACTGAAGCGCTTAGAACCGCTCGGCCACTCCGACCAGCTGAAATAGTGGATAAAACGTAGAAACTACATCCTGGAGTTTGATAGCTCTATGCGATCTAATCTTCAATCGGTGGCTTCAGCTGGATGAGACATACATGGAGGAACTTGTGGACTCTTGTTATCGCCACTATCAAGGCCAGACACCCCGATATTATCGCAATGTCTCCTGAAGGTAACCAATTTTCTGTCAGATACACTTATAACTGAGTATCTGTTCCAACGGAGACCTTCCGTAGTATCCTCCGCACTACCGTATCATGCGACTGTACTGTTTGAGCTTTACCTTACGCAAGTCACCGTTTACCCACAAGATTATGAATTAATTCAGTTTGGAACAAATTAGTGTACAAGGGGTATACAATGTGTAATACAACACATTTTGGTTCTCGGCCAATTTCGGTTGAAAAAACGCAAAATTTGTTGTGAGACAATGTGGAATATACCCCTGGTTGCGATACGTTGCGGCGCTATACGTGGCCTTCAAAATGGCATCTGTAACTGAGTTGCGATCCAAGCAAAGAACCGCCAGTGAAATTCTTTTGGCAGAAATCCAGAGCATCACACATATTCATAATCGCTTGCAGAACGTCTGGGGAGACCCGGCAGTGAACAAAAGCACAGTGAGTCGTTGAGCGGTGCGTCTGTCATCGTCGCAACAAGGTGTCGCAAACCCTTCCGACCTCCCACATGCCGGCCACCGCACACAGCTGTGACTCCTGCAGTGCTAAAACGTGCGGACACTCTCATTCGAGGTGCACTCGTGGTGCAATGATCAACTCTGAAGCGTACACGAACTTCTTCTCCACGGGAAAAGCAAGGCCTCACACAGGGCTGAGCACCCGAGAGGAGTTCAGAAAACTTCACTGGATGTTCTTCCTCAGCCACCCTACCACCAGGATTTCGCAGCTTCCAGCTGTCATCTGTCTGACGTAACGAAGGAGGCGCTCCGCAGGAACCAGTACGTAGATGATTGGGAGGTTATTGATGCAGCAAGACGCTGGCTCCGGCAACGACCAGTAGAGTGCTCCACGCAGGCAGACAGGTTGAGGCGTGACACCTTATATCGATTGTCAATAAAAACAATACCAATCGCCGTTGTATAGGTTTATTTCTAAGCAACCAGTTTCGACGTTATACTACGTCATCTTCAGGACCAAACTGCTCCAATCCAGTAACACTGATGTTACAAATATAGCAGTGCCTATAACTGGTCACGTAACAGCTATTTGAGCAGTTTAGGCCTGACGGTGACGTAGTGTAACGTCTAAACTGATTGCCTAGGAATAAACCTATACAACGGCGATTGGTATTGTTTTTATTAATCATTGAACATCCGTAGTCCCATACTCCACCAGAAGATGGAGTTACATTCACTGAGCATAGCGCTCCTGTCTAGAGCCTGTGTATTGGGAGAATGACTCACGCAAGCACAGCAACAGATAGTCTGAAGCGGGTTCAGTCGAGTACATAGTTCTAAATTCCATCTGCGAGACGACAGTTGCGCACACAGACAGTCAAGAAACAAGTCAAGAGAATGTTTTGTGAATTGTTCTGTTTATTTCTTGAAGACTCTTTTGTTTATTTATGTTTGTACAATTTTGCATATTTTAGTAATGTGAATGATGCGTAAATGTAGTCTAAAGTAAACATGTATATCATTATTCTACTGATGAACGCTGTACGAACGAGTGTGACGAAGTTTTAAGACCGTGTGAATGCAGACCACGAGGACTTTTGTATCATAATATGTAACTCGAATACTCTCTTTCAAATTCTGAAGGTCGCAGGAGTAAAAAATACAGGAAGCGAAAGGCTATTTAGTTTGTACAGAAACCAGATGGCAGTTATAAGAGTCGAGGGGTATGAAAGAGAAGCAGTGGTTGGGAATGGAGTGAGACATGGTTGTAGCCTATCCCCGATGGTATTCAATCTGTATATTGAGCAAGCGGTAAAGGAAACACAAGAGAAATTCGGTGTAGGAATTAAAATCCATGGAAAAGAAATAAAAACTTTGAAGTTTGCCGATGACATTGTAATTCTGTCAGAGACAGCAGAGGACCTGGAAGAGCAGCTGTACAGAATGGACAGTGTCTTGAAAGGAGGATATAAGATGAACATCAACAAAAGCAAAACGAGCATAGTGGAATGAAGTCGAATTAAATCGGGTGATGGTGAGGGAATTAGATTAGGAAATGAGACACTTAAAGTAGTAAAGGAGTTTTCCTATGTGGGGAACAAAATAACTAATGATGGCTGAAGTAGATAGGATATAAAATGTAGAGTGGCTATGGCAAGGAAAGCGTTTCTGAAGAAGAGAAATTTGTTAACATCGATTATAGGTTTAAGTGTCAGGAAGTTGTTCCTGAAAGTATTTGTATGGAGTGTAGTCAAATGCTGAAGATTAGATGGGTAGATCACATAACTAATGAGGAGGTATTGAATAGAGTTGGGGAGAAATTTGTGGCATACGTTGAGTAGGAGAAGGGATCGCTTAGTAGGACATTTTCTGACGCATCAAGGGATCACCAGTTTAGTATTGGAGGGCAGCGTGGAGGGTAAAAATCATAGAGGGAGACCAAGAGACGAATACACTAAGCAGATTCAGAAGGATGTAGGTTGCAGTAAGTACTGTGAGATGAAGCAGCTTGCACAGAATAGAGTAGCATGGAGAGCTGCAGCAAACCAGTCTCTGGACTGAAGACCACAACAACAACAATATGTTAAGTAATTCTGTGGTAAAAGGAAAGCTAATTCGACTTCAAATGAAAATAGTTAACAATGTAAAGTATAAACAAAATATCAGAATGTTTAATACTTATTTTGGGAAAAAGTACAGTTCGAAAGTGTGTTATTTGTTGAGTAATTTGTCATGAAAAGCGCGGACTAACGTGGGAGAGTAATGTTTTACTATCGGCCTTAAAGAAAACTGACCAATCAGAACGGAGTATTCTTCGCGCGTCTTTTCTCTTGGATATAGATAATGCTTACAGCAGTCTAGGGAATTGGAGCCCAGCCTTTCAATGGTATGGTCGTGTGTAGTATAAGCTCCGAAGGAAGTTACAATTTGTCGGTTTTAGTTGTGCTGTACATTTCAAAAATGTTTTAAAGTGAAGGCGTATTTATTCCGGTGTGTTTGTATAGAAAGTGCGGATTTTTTAAGTAATTTTGTGTATAAGAAGAGACAGTAATTTCGCGTGGCATATTAAGCAGATCGGTGACTAAAAACTTGAGTGCATTAGACACCGATAAACTTAATAGTAAGGCGAGCATTTTCATTTAAGAACAATCCGTGCTTAGTAGATGCTCAGATTTCGTGAAATACGTTACCATAAGCTAGCTGACGTGAATGAAATGGTTTTTGCATGATGTGTTAAGAGCAGCACGGGTTTGGCAGTGAACGTGTATATTATCAAGGTTCAGAATATACCGAACCTTTGCCAATATTTGCACCTTTCATACAAAATTAAGACCTTTACCCGATTCGTGGAATAGTTAACGTTGTACGCAGCCTGGTGCGAATTGCAGTACGGTACGTTTCTGCTCGGCTTTCCTATGGGCAATCTGCTGCAGCGAGTTCACAGGTAGGTGCAGGTAAAAAGGACGAAAGAAACCGCGGCGCCGCAAGGTCCTCCCAGTAAGGTGGCGTAAGGCCGTCGCACTGAACGGAGATTATCCCTTAACCCGAAACATCTATGAAATGTGCATAACTAGAAACGTGCGGTCTCGCAGACCACCTAATACTTTAAATCACAGAGCTTCACATAAGTGGACAGAAATCAAGTAAATAGTTAATTCATGTTATAAGTAAATTTAACACTTTTCAGCCCATATAAATACTTTGTTGCTTAAATTATATAAAATAAACACGAAATATCACAAATATGTGCAATCATTCAGTATCAGATTTCATATGTTTTTCACCACTTTTATACCAGACAGTATATTCCTAAATAAAATATTGCAGAAAATGTAAAAAAAAAAGATAATAATCAACTGAACTGAAATATCAAATCACATCTCTTTTGCACAGTCTTTCTGCTGCATGCCAGACAAACTGGTTGACTGCATTTGATGTACTTATATGCCGTTTTCCTCTTCTTGGACACAGGGCACTTCATACACCTCTTCCTTTTATCAATTCCAAAACTTGGTATGCCTTCGCTTGATTGCTAAGTGTCTCCCAGAACTTTGTGGACCATTTCCTTGATATTTCTAGGTAAATTTTGAATTTCCAGGCGTCTTCTTAGATGTGGTTCTATCAGCTCCACGGCCAGACTTTTGGTGAATTTGAAACGAGTTAGCATGTTCACGTAACTGATGTTTAGCAGTGTGTAAAAGACTACCATTGGTCAGCGCCTTGTATGTCTGTTTGACGAATAATTGACACATTTGATGTCGAGCAAATCTACTACAGATTTCGTTGCATTGTAGAAACAAATAATTTCTGGGTAATTTCTTATGGTATCATTTTCAATGGAGTGTTGCACTGAAGACAGAAGAATTACTGCCTTGCTTCTCTTAGGAACAAATAAAACCAGTGTTGTATTCTCAGAAAATCAATATAATGCTGACCCAACTGGCCTACTTTTATCAGCCAAAAACTCTTGGAGAATTTCGCATTTGTTCTTTCTGACCGTTCCTACATATGTTAGTCCTCTCTCGCTCAGCTCACGAATGAGTTCTATAGATTTAAACCAGTTGTCAAAGGTAATGTTTCTGTTACTTCCTTCTATTGGTTTGCACAGACGTAAAACAGCCTGAGTTGGTTTGGCAACCTTTTTCTCTTCTTCTGTCAGGCCACACCCATCACCATCTTTCTCTGAATATATGTAGGCATTGAAGAGGTAAGCGCTTTTTTGCTAGGCATATAAACGGGGAAAGAACATTTTCCCCTGAATGGTACTAATATTTCATCCACTGTAACGTTGCCTTTTACACAGTATAATTGCCGAAAATTGAAAACGAATTTCTCAAAAATGTTTGATATTGCAGATGCGCGATCTGACTTCTTTCTTTCGTCTCTGGTAGTCGTATCGTCAAGTCTCAGGCTGCTTAGAAGTATTTCAAAGCGCTTTTCCGACATTGTCACCACAAATACAGGACGACCGGTTAGATCCTTTTCGAAAAGAGACAACATATCTTCATAAGACGATTTGAATATTATGTCATCATCAAATAAATTCTCCCATATTTGATATTTAGTAGGTCTTTGTCCCAAACTTCGACTTCTGGCTGTTAGGCCAGGCATTCCTCCTTTCAACATGTTGTGGCCTGGTGTTCTTCTCGTTATAAGAAGCTCAGAACGTTCCCATCCGAAATTATTTTTACCATAAATGTACTGTGTTTACTGTGAGGTATTATTGTAGTGTAAACCGCTCCAGGCTTTTTTTCCAATAAAACATTTCCTTCACTAGTATCACTCTCTGTTTCATGGTGACTATCGCCTATCACTAAATCCGGATCATCATCATAATCTTCAAATGTGTCGTTGTCTATCCCATTTTCCTCTTCATCTAAATCCCGTAACTGCGCTTGCACACAAGCTTCTTAGAAAGTCGATCCATGTTACACCTGAAATATGACATAAATTCACGCATACAAGAAGACACTATAAAATAACAGCCACTGACAGCAGAATATGTCGCAATTAGGAACATGCGGTCTACTGGACCTAACAAATTCTTGTACGTAGTACGAAACATGCTGTATCTCAGGCACACGACTTCGCGCACTCCTCTAAACAATACTCTGTATGTCTTCACTGACGAAGTAAAACCGATTGTTAGCTGCTGCTTTACACAAGGCAAGTATTGCGGCGAAAGTACTGGGAAAGTGAAGCGGCGCTTTTTTGCAGTGCTGCCACACTCTACACTTAAAATAAAAGAGGGGTCTGAGAGACCGATGTTTCGGGTTAAGGGTTACGTTGAAAAATAGTATTTTGTAGCCAAAGGTGTGAGGAATATGGTGAATAAAACCGACCTGCATTCAGAAAAAAATGTATTGCAGTTCTTACTGAACGTCCCTCGTATCTGTACTAGTCTCTTACCTTTTATCCCTCCTCCCCCACCCCCACCACAATATTCTGAATAATTTTTATTGCTACTTACCATGATATGGTATTATCATCTATTACCTAACGTTGTATTTTGCTTACGCCCTTAATTTTTTAAAGTGAACATTGTGCCACCTACGAAGTAAAGTGACGACTGCATGGTATGTATACCATGTGTTAAATAAAAAAGTCTTCATTTTTCCATTTACCTATTGCCAACGTCGCAATATCGGAAGCAAACAAATCGGAATATTCAGTTTTACATCATAAATATCTGTCGTCACAATGAATGGCCAATTCTTCTCTTTAAAATTAAAGCAGGTTTGGTCACGCAGAATAAAATAAAAACTGTGAAAAATTAAGCCTCATTGTCGTTCATTGTACTGCCGGTGCGATGTTAAGAATGTGGGCTATTCAGCTGGGGGGGGGGTATTCAACGCTGAAAGGTATTTTCACTGGCGACGTTGTGGAGGCTGCTACGTGGGCGAAGATCCGAGGAACGTGACATGGGCGGTCCTGCCTGCCTTCGTACTGCATCGACGTCGCTCGCCGACAACGGTGGCCTGTCCAGTCCCAAAATACCGAACAGCCGGGTCACGAAGAAGGCAAAGCACAGCATCCGGACTAAGTAAGAGGAGGAAGGGGGACGCAGACAGGAAAAAGGTACAAAGAAAAATAAAGCGATGGACCGATACCGCGTTGGCGATGCAAATGTTTTGATATTTTTACTGCCCAGTGCAAGGAGCAGCGGGGTTCCTTCCCCATTGTGAGGCGAAAGAGCAAAGTGTCATGCGGGCCCAAAAGCGATGCAATGGAGGCGGGGAGGGACAGAGCCAATAAACAGTGGGAGGCAGAGTAAACAATGAACAGGGCGCGCGCGCTGTGGAATTTCGCCGCCGTCACGCACCAACGGCCACATGCTTCAGGACCGACTATATATCTGGCAGCCGCGTTCCTCAAGGGTCGATACGTGCGCCATTACTTGTCTCCTGCAGTTAACCGACGGCGGCAACAAATTATTCGCCTCAAAACACTGACTAAATCACTATAATGGCCTTTGTGTTGCAGAAGTACTTAGCGCATGTATATGAACTAGGCGTCAACCAAATTTCGAAATGACAAGTGTTTAATGTATGTTCAACTTTCGTAGTCCTGTCTTCCTCAGTTCATCTACATATACATTTATACTCCGCAAGCCACCCAACGGTGTGTGGCGGAGGGCACTTTACGTGCCACTGTCATTACTTCCCTTTCCTGTTCCAGTCGCGTATGGTTCGCGGGAAGAACGACTGCCGGAAAGCCTCCGTGCGCGCTCGAATCTCTCTGATTTTACATTCGTGATCTCCTCGGGAGGTATGAGTAGGGGGAAGCAATATATTCGATACCGCATCCAGAAAGGCACCCTCTCGAAACCTGGACAGCAAGCTACACCTCGATGCAGAGCGCCTCTCTTGCAGAGTCTGCTACTTGAGTTTGCTAAACATCTCCGTAACGCTATCACGCTTACCAAATAACCCTATGACGAAACGCGCCGCTCTTCTTTGGATCTTCTCTATCTCCTCTGTCAACCCGACCTGGTATGGATCCCACACTGATGAGCAATACTCAAGTATAAGTCGAACGAGTGTTTTGTAAGCCACCTCCTTTGTGGATGGACTACATTTTCTCAGGACTCCCCCAATGAATCACAACCTGGCACCCGCCTTACCAGCAATTAATTTTATATGATCATTCCAATTCAAATCGTTCCGTACGCATACTCCCAGATATTTTCCAGAAGTAACTGCTACCAGCGTTTGTTCCGCTATCATATAATCATACAATAAAGGATCCTTCTTTCTATGTATTCGCAATACATTACATTTGTCTATGTTAAGGGTCAGTTGCCACTCCCTGTACCAAGTGCCCATCCGCTGCAGATCTTCCTGCATTTCGCTGCAATATTCTAATGCTGCAGTATACTACAGCATCATCCGCGAAAAGCCGCATGGAACTTCCGACACCAATTACTCGGTCATTATATATATATATATATATATATATATATATATATATATATATTTTTTTTTTGTGAAAAGTAATAGTCCAATAACAGTCCCCTGTGGCACGCCAGAGGTTACTTTAACGTCTGTAGACGTCTCTCCATTGAGAACAACATGCTGTATTCTGTTTGCTAAAAACTCTTCTATCCAGCCATACAGCTGGTCTGATATTCCGTAGGCTATTACTTTGTTTATCAGGCGACAGTGCGGAACTGTATCGAACGCCTTCCGGAACCGTGTGTGTGGTGGGGGGAGGGGGGGGTGTATGTTTGTGTGTGTGTTTCATTCAGTTGCTGTCTGACGGTCCATACAGTAAAAATTATCAATATACCGTTTAATGCATGGTTAATACTCGGAATGTTTGTATTTATTTGGAAATATGCTGGGGTATTTATGAACTCGCATTAAAAGAAACGATATACAGGGTGCACATAAAGTCTGGGAACACTTTCAATTATTTATTGCACAAGAACTAAACATTGTACAGATGTCATACATATTGCATTTTGAAGAGAAACTCTGAAAGGTCTTTTTTTTTTAATTTTTTTAGAGGAACATTCAATATGCGAACCATGAGTGATCCCACAGACCCGGCAGTCGCTTCCCGTATTCTCTCCTGGAGCTCTGCTGCATCACGTGGTAGAGCCGGTACATATACCAGATCTTTAATTTGTCCCCACAGAAAAAAGTCACAGGGAGTGAGATCTGGTGATCGGGGAGGCCATTTCTTGAAACAGCTGTCCCCTTCCGTAGCACGGCCGATCCATCGATGCGGCAGCCCCGTGCTCAGGTACCCATGAACTTCACGATGAAAATGGGGTGGAGCCCCATCCTGCTGAAAGATGAACGGAGAGTCCGATTGCATTTAAGGCATCAGCCATTGCTGCAACATGTCCAAGTAGAAATATCCAGTGACAGTGCTCTCAACGAAGAAGAATGGCCCGTACCGTTTTCAGTGTGACAAGGCACAAAAAACCTTTATCTTTGCGGAATCACGCTCAAATTCAATGTATTCGTTTCGATGCTTTCTACCCCAGATTCGACAATTATGCCTGTTCAGTTTCCCATTAGTGTGAAAAGTGGCTCCGTCGCTAAAAATTAAGCGTTCAACAATATCATCCCCGTCGTCATTCAATTGTTGCAACTGCGAACAAAACTCAAAACGCTTGCCTTTGTAGTCGTCATGGAGCTTCTGCACTAGCTCCAATTTGAATGGTTTCATAGACAGCTTCTGTCGCAGGACTTTCCACACTCTCATTGGAGCCATTTCGAGTTCACGGGATGCACGACACACCGATTTCTTTGGACTCCTTATGAATGTGTCTCGTACGCGCTCCACATTCCCTTCATTCACACTGGGACGTCCGCTTCTCTTTGCCGGGCACAAGCAACTCGTACCGAATTTGTTGTGACAGTGGTGAATGGCCCTCCTTGTTGGTGGCTTCTTACCGTACTTGGTTCTAAACACACGTTGAGCAGCTGTAGCACACATGTTTTTGTCGAACTACAACACACAGAAAGCTCGCTCCGCACCTGAACTCGCCATGTTTGCGACTAGCGCCGACTATCGGCAAATTGCCAAACTATGCTGTTTCAGTATACATGAAAAAAAATTTCAGGGTTTCTCTTCAAAATGATGTATGTATGATATCTGTACAATATTTGGTTCTTGTGCAATAAGTAATTGAACATGTTCCAGGGCTTTATGTACACCCTGTACTTCCGTAATTGTTTTCCTTACTTCCTGAATAGAGTAGTTCAGTGATACATTTCCCAAAGTTATCTTTAATGTTGCTGTAACTGAAGGAAGTTACAAGTCTTTGAAGCTGTGTTTACAAGAAAACGAAACTCTGCCGGATCTCAGTCTCATACACAGAGCAAATGACAAAGACATTTTTCCGAAAGTTTCACTTCTGATGTTGATACGTGAAACATTGCTGTGCTATTTCCGTGACCTGTAGGTGCCGTTAGAAACTAACATCTTTTATTCCGAAAAAAAATAAATCGTCATCACTCCAATATCTCTGCATCTCAACAAGTTGCAGATATTAAAAATACAGTACAATACTCGCCTCACTAATAAAAACCTTCTTTCGATATCAGTAGCGTTCACATTACCTGAGTAATCCTATGTACACTCATGAGGTCAGTGCTCGGACTTTTATACGTGACTGAATTAGTCTCCATTGTTTTACATTATCATGAACACTGGTGCTATAATCGTATCATTACGAAAGAAGAGACATTTTAATACGAAACCTGCCATTGATTTACTGGCTAACTAATTATGGGCTTTGCCCATTTTCAGAAACCACCTGTTACAGAAAACAACTTTTTTTAGGATTAGACGTATAGAACGAGGATAATAAATACATCAGTGATAGGCTGATTCACGTGGTAACAACTTATATATTTGTATTTAAGATATGGTGGGTGTGGACATTTCTGTTTACGTTATCACACGTAAATGTGTCTAGTATCTGCGTTAGAAGATATCACACATGTAGTTACACCTTACAGTATTATATTAGTGAACCACAAAATTACCGACCCATCAGTCTCCTGAGCTCTCTCAGCAACATTGCTGAGAAGGTGATTCTCAAACGTATCACTAGGCACTGCATAACAAATGACATCCTGAGACTGGGGCAATTCGGCTTCAGGAATCATCACTCCACAACACAACTACTCCTACGGGTCGTTGAACATATAACACATGGCTTCAACACAAACAAAGCAACAGGGGCGGTGTTCCTGCACATCGAAAAGGCTTTCGACCGTCTATGGCACAACGGCCTCATTCGCAAACTCAGCGACGTGGGATTCCCCGACGGACTGGTGCGTCTAATACACTCATACCTCACAGACAGGAGTTTCAACACCGACGTGCAGGGAAAACAATCAACACGACACGGTATATACGTGGGAGTACCCCAGGGAAGCATTCTAGGGTCCTTACTGTTTAACCTCTACATAAACGATTTCCCACCCACACACAACGATGGCAATCTACGCGGATGACACCGCCATCCTCGCGCAAGATTGGAAACCATCAAACATTACGTCACGCTTACAGACCGCACTCACAGTGGCTGAGCCTTGGTTAGAGAAATGGCGTGTTAGAGTAAACGTCGACAAGGGCGAAGCCGTTCTGTTCACTAGAAGACCGAAGCAACTGCGCAAACACCGCTACTGCAGACCAATAACTCTACATGCACGCCCTATACGTTTCCGCGAGAAAGTCAAATACCTCGGTGTCGGCCTGGGCCGGAAATTACTCTGGGGGGACCACATACAACACATAACCAACCGAGCAAGCGCGAGGCTCAAACAGCTCTACCCTATGCTCAACAGGCGTAGCACACTGAACAGAGGGGTGTCGAGGTCCATGTACATGAAACTTATTCGACCCCTGATGACGTACTCAGCCCCTGTCTGGGGATACGCCTGCGCCGTTTGCAGATCATACAAAACAAAGTACTCAAAATCATAAGCAATGCTCCACGATACACACGCATCGCGGACCTTCACCGGGAATACCGATTTGAGACTCTCACGGAGGTAATCCACAATCTCACCACGAGACTATACAGAAACTCCAGACATTCGCAGAACCCGTTTATTCTGAATCTGGGGAACTACAACTACAACCATAGATGGAAACATAAAAGACCAAAAGAAATACTTGTAAGGACCTAACATCTATGGCCAAGTACAGGCAAACACAACGGTACAGGTGAGCCCCTGTTAATCAGCCATCATTACTGGATATCCAGTTGGAACACACTTGCCGAATAACTGGCACCACACAGGGAAGCCGTACCGTACACTACATGCAGACAAGCTCCACACATCCCCCACACACTGAGATGATCTATGGCCGATCTCCCACTAATATATAACGATCCTGAATGTTCCAGGAATGCAGCGGCTGCAGCAAACTCGGATACATCGGCATCGCTTGCCACGGTAATGATGCATGATACCCACACTAATAAACCCAACCTTGCATGAACTATCGCAGCTAGTAAGCCACTACTGCTCTTACTACCCATCCCACTGTCGCAGAGGTTTTTTGCCACGGCACGAGCCTTGGCACTTTTTTCCCTCTGCTCTTCAAATCGCTACCCTCACTCACGTTTCGTCCACTATCTGTCACCTGATGGACCGTGTTAATGCGTAGTCTTACCCAGACGCACGGATAACATCACAGCCCAGCATCCTGTGATCCACCTGTTATATAACTAACATGTTGACGGAGGTGACAGAACTTTTGGTTTGGTCACCACGTTGGTGCGGGCGTGGAGGAGCCCCATCTCTTTTTAAAGTGCATAGTATACAAGATAATTTTTTCCACCGTGTACAGACTCTAGGGACTGATCGATGAGAGCATACGGAACAAAAAAAGGTCTAATAAACTTATATCCGGAAATTCATGGTTTCCATGCTAGAGACCATTTATTCACCCATCAAGTTACCTTCCATTAGGAATGTGGGTGCAC
Source organism: Schistocerca serialis cubense (assembly GCF_023864345.2). Taxonomy (NCBI): domain Eukaryota; kingdom Metazoa; phylum Arthropoda; class Insecta; order Orthoptera; family Acrididae; genus Schistocerca; species Schistocerca serialis. The sequence goes on along the minus strand of NC_064639.1, from coordinate 111,297,931 downwards.
TCAACGACTGTGATATGACTTTCAAATGATAGAACTTAGCAATCAGTCGTTCTTTTCTTTCAGGTTTTATTAGGCAAATCTAGATTTCGCGGCCGGCCGGAGTGGCCGTGCGGTTCTTGGCGCTACAGTCTGGAACCGAGCGACCGCTACGGTCGCAGGTTCGAATCCTGCTTCGGGCATGGATGTGTGTGATGTCCTTAGGTTAGTTAGGTTTAATTAGTTCTAAGTTCTAGGCGACTGATGACCTCAGAAGTTAAGTCGCATAGTGCTCAGAGCCATTTGAACTTTTTTTTTTTTTTAGATTTCGCCTAGTGCCTAGCCATTATCAATGCATGTTCTAGTACGTCAGTCCGCTGTTGTTCGGGCTTCTTTCACAGTTCGTTCAACACTACCCTGATACGTCATGACCTAGCACCCTCTTCTGCCTTAGTAATTGGTAAGGTCGTGTCCGATTCACTTTTCTTGCTGACTCACCGTGTAGTGGATGTGATACAGCTTTGTATACAATGGTTCCGCGTTCGAATCGAAAACTTGACGACATGGTGTTTACTTACGGAAAAGCAAACGACAACGGGCGGCGGGTAGCAAGGCTGTATCAGGAGACCTGTCCCTATCGACAACAATCACAGAATCGAACATTTGAAACAGTGTTTCGCCGTTTGTCTGAGACATGGTGGTTTCAGTAATCAGGAAACCATGAAGGATGTACCCGAAATGTATGGACAACAAACTTGGAGGGAAGTGTGATTAACCCTGTGGAAGGCGACCGCCTTGACAGTACCAGACTGTACAGTACAGGGTAAGCCAGACGACCGTGTGGGACATTCTCCACGACAACGTTACTACCCTTATCACTTACAGCTTGTACAGGGCTTACTAGCGACAGACTTTCCACATCGGGAGCAGTTTTGTCACTGGTATCTTCACCAAGCAACCATAATTACGGGATTTGTGTCATCCATCCCATTCACAGATGAGGCCACCTTTACGTGGAGTGGTATCTTCAAATTTTATAACAGTCATCTGTGGGATAGTACGCAGAACCCCACATGGTACGGTGACAGCGAATCATCAGCATCGGTGCAGCGGGAATTTGTGAGTCGGGGTAACTGGTGACCGTATTTAGGGACCAGTCTTACTTACACGTCGCCTAACAGGCCGGAAATATCGGCGTTTGTTGTGGGTGACTTTGCCTCCCCTGCTGGAAGGAGTGCCACTGATGTTTCGAAGGGCTATGTTGCTGCTCCATGATGGTGCTCCAGCCCACTTCGCTGTTAACGTTCGGACGCATCTCAGTCGTGTCTTCCCTGGTCGATAGATCAGATGAGGAGTCCAGCTGCAAGGGCTGCTCGTTCACCGGATCTCAACCCCTGCAATTTCTGCTTATGAGGCCATCTCAAAAATATCGTGTACGCGAGGCATTCCAGATGTGGAAACACTGGAGCGGCGTATTCGTGCTGCTCAAATGGTTCAAATGGCTCTGAGCACTATGGGACTTAAGAGCTATGGTCATCAGTCCCTAGAACTTAGAACTACTTAAACCTAACTAACCTAAGGACATCACACAACACCCAGTCATCACGAGGCAGAGAAAAATACGTGCTGCCTTTGACACTGTTCGGACTGCGCCTGGCCAATGTGAACGTGAGCATACACTGTTGCGTTGAGGCACATGGAAATCATTTTGAACACACACTTTAATTGTGGCTGCATGGTACAGCGCGTATTAACCCGCTGTCTCTGTAACAATGTATGACTGAATAAATGGTCCCTAATATGTGAACCATGCATTTCCGGACATAAGTTCATTATACCTTTTTTGTTCCATAGCCTCTCATCGATCAGTCCTTTGTACACAGCGGAAAAAATCACCCCGTATAATTGTGGTACCTTTGTTATCCAGCATGAAGTGACCCACGTGATAGCAGTATTGTGTACACAATGGAGAATTTGTTCTTACTGGATTACACTGTGTATCACGCAGACTTATTTATCGTAGCTGTTGTGGTAATTTTAATAGATGGTGATGCAAAGAATTTTATTATAAGGTCTTATGTAATTTCTAATACAGTCAATACTTAGCTACTGTATTAACATCACTGACTGTTATTATGCACATTTACACATCCAATCATAGCAACTGCAGGTTGTGCCGTGGCGTCGGTATTCCCGATCCATTCTCGATCGTTGGGCCTCCGAGTGGAGTTTCTTTCTCTGTTGCGGGGCGCCTACTGGCGGCGGGTGGCGCCGTCTCTGCCCGGTGGCGTGTTGTGTGCGCGGGCAGTCAAGTTTGGGCGAGAGCGGCGCGAGCATTGCCTTTTGCGTCGGGCGGTGGGTCCCTCCGCGCTGCCGCTGGCCGGGGCTGGTGTTACTCGCTGCTCCCCGGGTCCGTGGTTGGAGTCGTCGCCTGGTTACCAGCTTTCCTGCCCTGTCTGACTACGCCTCGCTGATATCTGGGTGGCGATACTCGTGCTGGTTCATCTTTCTCGCGGCGACTTCCCTGGACCGCGCCTTGCCAGGAGCTTGTGGCTGTGCTGCTCCCGGATATAGTTTACAGGGGAGTACTTTTCCGTCCTCGGAAGTTTGGTGCTGTTCGTGTGTTTCAGCGTGCTACGGCTAAGATGTTGTTATGATTGTATCGGAAACGTGGGCAAACCCCAGTGTTCGTGTTTCTCGGCCTACTGTGGGGTGATGTACCTTACTTAGTGTGTTTTTCTTGGCGTTCTATTGTGCCGTTGCAGAACTTTGTTTAACCTTTTCCCTCCTTAGTCTTCTGCAGAGTGCCTTTGGATCCTGTGGCCTGTAATTTCGTTTGTTCCAAGTTCCGGGGTTTTGGGGGGATAATTGATTAAATTATGTTTTGGAATTTATGGGATTCTGTGTGTTTGTCTGGGGTTTTTGCTGGCGTGTGCCTGTACGATTTCACGTTTCCTCGCCCGGGCGTCGTATCTAAAGTTTAAGGTGAGTGAATTTTGGTAGTTCCCTTCCAGTGGTTCGGTGGGCCCCGTGACGAACTGCCTTTTTTTTTGCACCCTGCTTGTCCTATCTCCCTGGCTTAAGGTTGGCTCCTCTGTACCCGTCGCGAGTGTGTATGTGGGCGACGGTGATCGTTTCCTGACTTGTTTACCGTTCCTTGCCGACTTCTCTGCATACACTGCCGAATCTGTAATTTGGTCTATGCCATGTTATAGTTGCTTCAAGTTGGTTCGCACACTCCACTTGGTAATGACATCTGCGCACCTATGAGATTGAATAATGTTTTGAACTATTGTAAGCTGGCGGTTGTCGCCGTGTGTGTTGAATTTTAACTTGTATTTGAGTTTTGGTGTAATTGTATTTTGTTAACTGAGGTAATTTTATCTTGCCTGCTGCTGCGATGTCAGAAATGTTAAAATCTAACCTTGGCCTCCTTGTGAATTTTTATGTTGATAACTGATGCAGCATTTTAGTGTAGTGATTTATCTTCTACGTTTTGCGGAAATTTTATCTTGGAAAATCCTTGGGGTTAAATTGTGCAACTTCTGTCTTTGATCTATGGAAATGTTTGGGTGGACTGCACCTTCTTGTTAGGCCTATCACTTATTGTTTAACTAAAGGCTTTAAGGGATATTTGTTGAAAGATTTAAAAAAAAAAAAAAGAATTTTAACAATCATAAATTTAATCTTACCTGTGAAGCCATATTTGTGGAGAGTTGTTATTTAAATTTCATTGTCTTCCCAGCTTGCCCTTTGCTAATGTATTAAAAGTGTTTGTTGTTTTGATTAGTCGCAGCTGCTTGCCTTAAAGAACTGAAGCTAATTTTGAAAGATTGAGAATTAGTGTAACTGTTCACTCCAATAAAGCCGCCCTGTTAAAAGAAAAATTTTGGTGCTACCATTTCTTTCCCCCTTGTTTCCCTCCCACGGCTCAGAGGTTCTCTGAAATAGGTGGATTGTGAAAATTGGCAAAGCCCTAAACCAATCAGCCAGTAAATAAGCAGCAGCTTTGGTGTTAAAATGTCTCTTCTTCAATATTTGACAGCTCCAGTACACGACGTGCCAACGGCCTGGGCGCTGTGGTAACACCGGTTCCCGTCAGACCACCGAAGTTAAGCTCTGTTGGGCTGGGCTTGCATTTGGATGGGTGACCATCAGGTTTGCCGAGTGGTGTTGGCAAGCGGGGTGGACTCAGCGCTTGTGAGGCAAACTGAGGAGCTACTTGATTGAGAAGTAGCGGCTCCGGTCTCGGAAACTGACATACGGCCTGGAGAGCGGTGTGCTGACCGCGTGCCCCTCCATATCTGCATCCAGTGACGCCTTTGAGCTGAGGATGACACGGCGGCCAGTCAGTACCGTTGGGCCTTCATGACCTGTTAGGGACGAGGTTAGGTTTTTCTTAGTACACGACGTGCTGAAAATGTTCGCATATCTTGACCCGCACGGATAGCTTTGCGTGTTAAATTCCCGCTTGCGCGCTGTGGAGATACCTCGTAACCGGATGGAATCCGCCAGACGGATAACGACAAGGGTCGGTGTACCAGTCAGTCTGGATGTGATTATTAGGTGCTTTCCCACATCCCACTACGTGAATACCGGGCTGGTACCCAAGTGCCGCCTCACTTACACAACTAGCAAACATTTAGAAAACTTTCACTCACTTTCACATGAGTGGTGTTGCACACAGACAGTTGGGGTACACATATTCCGTCCCAGGGGTAAGAGGGTAGCGACAGAAAGGGCTTCCAGTCAAATTAACCATATCGAATCCGATAACAACCACCCCGAGTTTTCCCCAGTTTGGGACAAAATCACAAGAAAAAGATTTATACAGTTGCTGTTTCGCAGCCATGTTTAAGATTTTGAAGAAGATTACAGCTGCAAGCCAGCTAGGAACGCCGCGTACAGATGGATAGGAATGTGAATATCGACAACCCGTTGTTAGCACTATCTTGTTCCAGATGCGTATGACTGGGAAAGTCGGCAACCTATTAGGAGCACTATCTTGCCTCCAGTCATTGCATACACTTAGCTCATGGATTTATCACAATTTTAATGAGAATGTCCGTCGTGAAAATAATATTTTTGTAGTTTACTGTGAGACTGGTAATTGGTTCTTATTTTATTCTCATAAGTACACAAATAATAAATGATGCTTCAACAGCTTCAGGATTCAGAAATACGTCCAGCCATGTAGATATGAGTTTTCTGCGGTTCCCCTAACTTACAGGGCTGTTACATTTAAACTTTCGCTACTTGAGCCAGCGCAGATGCTAAACTATTTAAGGTACGGGCACCCAACTTTACAGGAATGGTGTTCAGACCTATGCGCTACAGTAGTGTTACTGCCACAACTTGCTGTTAGCCTGCGTTACTGGTACGGCGACGAAGGGCTGAAACATACCTGTCAATGTGCATTAAGGCTGCAGGCAGTCAACATGGTTGTGAACAAGGTGAGCACAGATCTTTACTCTAAAGCTGTTTTGTAGAAAAAACAGCAATAGTGCTGCTACTCTTCATCAATATCGACGCATTCCTCGTGATGTCACTTGGTTACTCCGTAATACACCTGCAGAAAATCGAGTCATTGAAAGGTCGTTCGAAAATGCGTGGTCATCAAGATTACAAGGTCTGAAATCGTGTGATTTCTGACTGTGGGGTTATCTGAAGGACAGACTTTATGAACGGGACCCTAACACACGTTGGTGGTTGTAGATCAGTAAAGCGAAGGAGATATTTTCGGGAGCAGTAGAGCAACCTCTAGTGCGGTTCCCGGCTGTCGTGGATGCAGGTGGTCGTCACACTGAGCGAAATCTGTATGGAACATAAACATGACACTCAATTAAGAAATGTTGTCTTCTCACGTGGAGGTTAAAATATGTTTGGTTCAATGGTTTATTCATTATTTCTCTGCTGCATGTCCTTACAAATGTGGCATTAGCATTTCATTGTCTTACGATTTCATGGAGACCCTCTCAAACGGTGAAAGTTTAATTATAACCATTCTGTACTTCAAACCAAAGGCGCATCTAACATAATACGAAATCACGTTAGCATCTCTAACACTTGGTGACTTCGGGATCATTAAACACCAACCTTGGTGCCTTCCTCTCTGGCTAGATGGATGAAACACAACCAACGTAGTGAATGAATAGCATAGTGAATATGAATCTTCCTGGCAGATTGAAACTGTGTGCCCGACCGAGACTCGAACTCGGGACCTTTGCCTTTCGCGGGCAAGTGCTCTACCACCTGAGCTACCGCAGCACGACTCACGCCCGGTCCTCACAGCTTTACTTCTGCCAGTATCTCGTCTCCTACTTTCCAAACTTTCATATCAGCGCACACTCCGCTGCAGAGTGAAAATCTCATTCTGGAAGCATAGTGAAAACTTTGAGGAAATAAATTCAAATATAACTCGCAGTAGGAGCGCCAATAAAATGAGGTATGACTTACTTCACGTTAAAAAACGGTTAAAAAATTGCATTGTAGTGGAATGCAGAAGAGCTGTAGGTTACCAATGCTTTTTGCAAAGAATGGCAGCTGCCACATAGCACAGTCAAACGTAATGTAATCCGTGTTGAATAGCGGGAGGAAGAAGGAAGGTTAGACTTCTATGTCGCATCGGTTACAAGGTCATTAGCGACAGACTCTAAGCTCCGATTAGTGGAGGACTGATCCCGGCATTAGCCTTAAGCAATTTATAAAAATCACGGATAATCCAAGGCAGGAAGGCTGGATGCGGATGCGAGCCGTAGTGCTTACAAACACCAGTCCAGTGTGCTACAAGCGCTTCATAGAAAGAATCAAAGATAAAGTAATCAAATCTCCCCGAACTATAACCTGATAAGTTCTTGAGTACTGATGGACCTATTATAAAGCTGAATTAAGTGAAGCGATATTGAAGACTCACAGCACAGCCATACGAGACGGATGTGTTTAGTTAGTCTCCTAATGGCGCGCTGCACAGCTCCTCACCTTTTCTTCTGAAAGCCCGTGTTCCAAGATGAGGCAGTGAACATTATAAACGGTCCAGTCACGTTAATGTGACGATCTGTCAAAAGCCTGAAAAACCCATTTTGCAGAGTGGGCTGCTGCGAGACTTCCACGAAGAGAGTCAATGAGTTTCTGGAAGGTACCGAAAGGGATGTGTAACCATGATGACTCCAGTGCCTCGGCCAAGCGCGCTAGGTTTCTCGGTTGCTGTTCCATGGCGCGAATAACCTGATCGTTGTATTCCTACATAATCCCGATCGGGTTTAAATCCGCGGAGTTTGGTGTCCAGGGGAGTACGGTAAATCCATCTTCGGGCTCTCCTAACCACGTACGTACACTGCTAGCTGTGTGACACGTTGCACTGGCTTGCTGGTGCATGCTATCTTGGCGAGGAAAAACAAACCACATGTAGGGGCGGACATGGTCTCCAATGATGGATCCATGCCGGACAATAACAATCTCTCCTCCGGCATGTACCATTCGACGATTGTTGCAAGACAGTACACGTCAATGGCCATCTGTCCGATGGAGCGTAAATCGTGATTAATCTGAAAGGGCCACTTGTCGTCTGTCAGTGGACCTCCAGTAGCGATAGTGGCGTGCAAATTCCAGCCTTCGTCGGCGACAAACAGCAGTCAACATGAATTCATGAACCACTGCCTGCTGCGGAGACCCACATATAGCAACGTTCGCTGAACGGTCATCGAGGAGACACTGTTGGTACCCCCTTGGTTTATCTGGGCGGTCAGCTGCTGACCGTCTGCTCGCCCGTACACATCTCCGCAGCCGTCGTTCAGCCCTGTCACGGCCCGTGGTGCACTACTGTTGCCTCGGCACCGGTTTTGTATAGCGCCGTTTTGTCGCACACGGCGGCACGCGAACACTTTACCAACTTAGGCGTTTCGGAAATGCTTCCAGCCTTGGCATGAAAGTCACTGGTCTGTCAGATACATCGCTCCGTTTCTGCACTACTACAACGACAGCACTCTTTTCCCCGCCCCCTCGACACGCTTTATATACCCTCCACAGCTGGTGCTGTCACTTGCCGTCTGTGACCGGTTCACGGGGTCCCGGGTTCGATTCCCCGCGGGCTCGGGAATTTTCTCTGCCCAGGGACTGGGTGTTGTGTCGACCTCATCATTCCATCACATTTCGTGAAAGTGGGGCCTGTATAGAGATTGGGAATTTGTACGGGTGCTGATGACCGCGCAGTTGAGCGCCCCGCAAACCAAACATCATCATCATCATCATCATCATCATCATCATCATCATCATCATCATCATCATCATCATCTTCTGTGAGTGGTTACTGCACGCTGGCGTCGAACATAGGCTGCGTTCATAGTAATGTGACTGGGCCGAGTATTTCTTTTCACATGCATCTCGTGTGATCTCGAACACGCTGGATACCTGAGCGTCCCACTCAGCTTGTAGTGCGTGGAATCTGATGAGTGCACTTTTCTTCTTTTCCCTACCATTTAACACGGCTAGTTCCGAGTCAGGTATTTCACTACTTGGCAAACTTTATTTCATTATTTAACTTCGTGGGCGGAAGACCTTTCATGCCTCCACAGTCGTCATAGTAACATATGGGGGTGAAGTGGTCTGAGCACTATGGGACTTAACTTCTGAGGCTATCAGTCCCCTAGAACTTAGAACTACTTGAACCTAACTAACCTAAGGACATCACACACATCCATGCCCGATGCAGGATTCGAACCTGCGACCGTAGCGGTCGCGCGGTTCCAGACTGTAGCGCCTAGAACCGCTCGGCCACCCCGGCCGGGTGAAGTCTATGTAAATCGTTTAACTCTGTTCTGGATGTTATTTTGTTTGAACTGTTTGTGTATTGTATTGTCTGAGGTGGAATTTGGGGAGCAACCCTGCATTTGCCTAAACGAATGAGGGAGACCGCCTAAAAGCCACACACAAGCTGGTCGGGTACACCATCGCACGGTCTTTAATCAACCGCGAGGCTCTGGTTCACCTCCCCGTCTGGCAAGTTTGAGCGCTGCGCGTTACGCTACACGAGTAGGTCAGTCTGAGGTGCACAACGAAATACAGATCTTTTTCCCAGCATGGTCTCCACTGCAGACCATTTCCGATTTGTTAATAATACACAAGCAAGAGAAATTATCCGTTCTGTAGAGACCTCGATCTAATATGAGCTGAAAACCGCAAAACCGCAGACAAGACGGTTGGTTAGCTTGTTCTGTTGCGGTTTGTATTCTGGTAGAACCAGCGGGCAAGGTGTACTATATATGATTAGAAACATCTGACCCTGATAATAATCAAATTTTGTCCTTCGTATGACGAAAAAATTCATTCCAATGGTCACGGCCAGCAAAATAGGGGGTCATCCTATCTGAAGCTGCCCAATTAGAGTGTTGGCGGTGCAAGAAAATTTCGAGAGCTCGACCAGCAATGGTCATAAGTAAATTCAGTCCTGACGACAGTATGCCAGTATTGTGCACTAAATTCCAATATTGCCCTAAGCATTCTATGATCTCATATGGCATTGGTGATGGCCATCCTTTTGTCAGATAATGCATTAAGCTTGGCGGGCTGTAGGCATTGAATGGATTAATCTTTCCACCAGAATAACTTATCCTCAGCAACACATCACTCCACACCACTTAACAACTCTTAATATCTCTTAATCAGCAATAAAATATACGTCATCACCGAGAAAAACGGAAATACTCTCAACTTCGGCATGTGCGGTATGGCGTGAAATTAGCTTTTGTTCGTGATTTGCAAAGAGATCTAGGAGACCCAAACATTCACATTATGAGTTATATGGGACCCCTGATAGGTCTAGATAGTAGGACTCTTACAGGTTACACGAGCCTAAGCATCCTGTCTCATCACCTGCATCCATTCATGTCCATTGTGTATTCCGATGCACTTGGGCAATTCCAGCAGGACAATGCGACACCCGACATGTCCAGAATTGCTACACAGTGGCTCCAGGAACACTGTTCTGAGTTTAAAGACTTCCGCTGGCCACCAAACTCCTCAGACATGAACATTATTGAGCATATCTGGGACGCCTTGTAACGTGCTGTTCAGAAGAGATCTCCGCCCACTCGTACTCTTACGGATTTATGGACAGCCCTGCAGGATTCATGATGTCGGTTCCCTCCAGCACTACTTCAGACATTAGTCGAGTCCGTGCCACGTCGTGTTGCGGCACTTCTGCCTATCGCGGGGGCTCTACATGATGTTAGGCTGATGTACCAGTTTCTTTGGCTCTTCTGTGTAGAACTTTACGACTACCTGTCGTAGATGCCTTGGTTGTGGTCACATCATACGAGTATAATGAAGTAATATTCTCTGACGGATTGCTTGGCCACCACGCAGGTAGCGATAGATCTTACATAAATTCCCCTGCACTATACATCGTAATCGAGTCTTGTGATCGCAAAGTAGTACATTAAAAACTAGAACATCGCTGAAAAATTTATGCCGTTCAGTGCCTACAAACGCTTGTCATTCTCACAAATTCTCAGCGTTTACTGCAACACTTTGTTCGAGTGTTCCGTTATACGCTGCAAGAATACTTGCGTGTTTGGCCTGCCAGAAGTGGATTTCTGGTCAGTATGCCAAGGACACCGCTTCCGGAATTCTTTAGCAGTTCGCGCCTGCCTCCTGTAGCTCGATTTCCCTCCGAACGCAACACCACCTACAGACCACGGTTGCATTAATAATGGGAAAGTTGGCGCCTGCGAAAGAACTTCGGAGAAACTTGTGATTTCGGCAAGCACTCTTGATGCTGACGCAGTTTCCCCTCGTGTTTTGAATTCTCACGACCATATTGTTCACAGCTAAAAACCGTGTAGTTAGACACTTGTTTACAAGAAAATTTTCTTGTGCAATATGTGTGTTACGCACAAACCGTTGTTACTGTGAGTGGTGCTTTTGCCGTTCATTTTGGTGCAGCGGCAGTTTACGACATCTGAGAAACCTATAAATGTAACTCCATCCTATGTATGGAGTGCGGGACTTCGGCTGGTCAATTTCCAATACTAAAATACCAACAACCGTTATTTTGGCTTTTTTCCCCACGGGCATGTGTGCTTCTTGATAGTTGTCAGCAACTCAATAACTGATAACTGTCCAAGGAGCGCACATGCACGTGGGAAAAAAAATCTTCACGATACCAGTTTACAGATTTCTATACGCAGGCCTGAATATGGCATATTGTAATGACGAAACTGGCTACCTAACAAATAAAAGCAAAATAACGGCTATTCGTATTTTATTATTGTTTTGACAAACTTGTTCCGTACGCTACTGTTCAGTATCATTCACACAACAAAGCGAAAGAGCTCCTCCGGTTTTGCACGATGCCCATGTTTATTACGCCTGGAGGTACAAATGGCTCTGAGCGCTATAGGACCCAACATCTGATGTCATCAGTCCCCTAGAACTTAGAACTACTCAAACCTAACTAACCTAATGACATCACACACATCCATGCCCGAGGCAGGATCCGAACCTGCGACCGTAGCAGTCGCGCGGCCTGGAGTTATATCCGATTTTCGTTGTGTTATGAGAAAAATTCGTCTAAATACAAGGGTCATTCAGTAATTAATGAGACAAATTGGTCTGGAGAAAAAAGCGTTTATACACTCCTGGAAATTGAAATAAGAACACCGTGAATTCATTGTCCCAGGAAGGGGAAACTTTATTGACACATTCCTGGCGTCAGATACATCACATGATCACACTGACAGAACCACAGGCACATAGACACAGGCAACAGAGCATGCACAATGTCGGCACTAGTACAGTGTATATCCACCTTTCGCAGCAATGGAGGCTGCTATTCTCCCATGGAGACGATCGTAGAGATGCTGGATGTAGTCCTGTGGAACGGCTTGCCATGCCATTTCCACCTGGCGCCTCAGTTGGACCAGCGTTCGTGCTGGACGTGCAGACCGCGTGAGACGACGCTTCATCCAGTCCCAAACATGCTCAATGGGGGACAGATCCGGAGATCTTGCTGGCCAGGGTAGTTGACTTACACCTTCTAGAGCACGTTGGGTGGCACGGGATACATGCGGACGTGCATTGTCCTGTTGGAACAGAAAGTTCCCTTGCCGGTCTAGGAATGGTAGAACGATGGGTTCGATGACGGTTTGGATGTACCGTGCACTATTCAGTGTCCCCTCGACGATCACCAGTGGTGTACGGCCAGTGTAGGAGATCACTCCCCACACCATGATGCCGGGTGTTGGCCCTGTGTGCCTCGGACGTATGCAGTCCTGATTGTGGCGCTCACCTGCACGGCGCCAAACACGCATACGACCATCATTGGCACCAAGGCAGAAGCGACTCTCATCGCTGAAGACGACACGTCTCCATTCGTCCCTCCATTCACGCCTGTCGCGACACCACTGGAGGCGGGCTGCACGATGTTGGGGCGTGAGCGGAAGACGGCCTAACGGTGTGCGGGACCGTAGCCCAGCTTCATGGAGACGGTTGCGAATGGTCCTCGCCGATACCCCAGGAGCAACAGTGTCCCTAATTTGCTGGGAAGTGGCGGTGCGGTCCCCTACGGCACTGCGTAGGATCCTACGGTCTTGGCGTGCATCCGTGCGTCGCTGCGGTCCGGTCCCAGGTCGACGGGCACGTGCACCTTCCGCCGACCACTGGCGACAACATCGATGTACTGTGGAGACCTCACGCCCCACGTGTTGAGCAATTCGGCGGTACGTCCACCCGGCCTCCCGCATGCCCACTATACGCCCTCGCTCAAAGTCCGTCAACTGCACATACGGTTCACGTCCACGCTGTCGCGGCATGCTACCAGTGTTAAAGACTGCGATGGAGCTCCGTATGCCTCGGCGAACTGGCTGACACTGACGGCGGCGGTGCACAAATGCTGCGCAGCTAGCGCCATTCGACGGCCAACACCGCGGTTCCTGGTGTGTCCGCTGTGCCGTGCGTGTGATCATTGCTTGTACAGCCCTCTCGCAGTGTCCGGAGCAAGTATGGTGGGTCTGACACACCGGTGTCAATGTGTTCTTTTTTCCATTTCCAGGAGTGCATTAACAAAACAATACTTTTTCTACTTTTCAACGGACTACAAGCTTTTTTTTATTCCAGCTGCAAAGAACTCTTTATCTTGATGTTTGAAACAATTTCCCACAAACTCTTTCACGTCCTCGTTGTCCTGGACCTCTTCCCACGTAATGCCACCTTCAGTGCACCAAACAACTGGAGATCACTAGGTGCTAAATCAGGACTGTAAGGAGGATGAGCCATTACTTCCCAGCCCATTTTGTCGATGGTTTCACGTATTAGTTGATCAATATGAGGGCGTGCGTTGTCTTGCTGGAGAATCACACCTCTCCTCTGAGATCAACGACGTCTCTCTCTCGTGGCTGGCTTCACCTTGTTTAAAAACAAATCCGAGTAGTATGGGCTGTTCTTTGTACGCTGCTCTTCGAGATAATAAAAAAACTAGACCTTCGGAATCCCCAAACACCGTCAACACGACTTTTCCTGCTGATGCTTGGGTTTTTAATGTTTTGTGGACAGGTGTGTTGGTCTACTTCCAGTCCATGCTTTGTCTTCTTGATTCTGACTCATAACAGTGAACCGAAGTTTCATCACAAGTCAAAATTTTGTTGAGGAAGTGCTCACCTTCTCTTTCATAATGTTCCTTTAGCCAATGGCGGATACATGTGGGGGGGCGCGCGGGGCTGCCAACATTGGCACCCTCGCCGCCCCCGCCAGTCAGCCAGCACGCTATTCGTTCGCTTCTTACGTCAGTCGACTCAACTGAATCAAGTTATCGAGTAGTTGTACTTTCCTATGTAGCACTGGCTTCCGCGTCATCATATTTTATACTTTTCTATCTGGCACATAGATAGCTAACACATACCTGCGAGAAAAGTCGAGGCCATTCTAGTGATCTCGATACGTTATTCTGTGTGGCATTTGTTTGAGAAAAGTCGCGAATATTCTACTGTTTTCTTGTACAGAGAACCTTCTATGCATAAATGCGGACTATTCGCCGAATAGGAAGCTAGTTTACATTCAGAAGCAGAAATATTACGACTGAAGAATTAAAAAGTAAAAAGTCCTAGTTGCAGCACGTGCAAGTGTGAAGATTAGTCAAGAGTGAGAGTGATCAGTTGATTGTGAAGTATTAATAATAATTAAACAGTTTAAATAAAACTTTCTTGAACTTTGCATGTGACTAGATTATTTTTTATTACGATAAAAGTAAAGGTAGCTCAAGATATCTCCTCCTTGAGGTTTTTATGTATTCGCCACTACCTTTATTTCTGCACACTCTCAACCTTGTTTCCCTGTGTAGCCGCGTCAACTCCTTTGGGACCCATCTTGGACATGTTTTGCGGTACTTCAGCTCGTCACAGATAATGTTATGAACTGTACCAGTACTAACCTGAACCTTATCAACTATCATTTCGACAGTTACACGGCGGTCGGCACGAATAATGTCATCAATTCGACTTTCAAGTGAGGGAGTTGAAACTGTAACTGGTCGGCCAGAACGGTGTTCATCAGCCACTGAGTCGCGACCATTTTTGAGCTGCTCTACCCAATTGTAAAAATTTTCAAGATTCGTACAACCTTCACCACAAACTTTAGACATTCTACAGCATATATTCATTGGTTTCTCACCTTCAGGAAGTAAAAACGAATAACAGACGTTGTTCAACTAATGTGGACGTTTCAAGAGGACTCGCCATCTTGAAATGTATTTTTGAAGTTACAAACAAAACAATGTTGATGCATCAGCTGATCAGGGCTCATCTCAGTAACGCAAATTTAAAGCCATAAAAGTTCCAAACTTCCCCTACTAACAGTTTTTTTTCCCCGGATCAATCTGTCACTTTAATTACTGAATGGTCCTCGCAGATTTCAGAAGCGTCCTTTTTTTCCTTTTTGTGGAAATATATGCCAAAGAACTGCTTCTGAAACGTTCATTTAACAACATCAAAGAAGGTAGCGTCTCTCAACATGTGTCTTCGAAATTGATAAGAAATTACACCGAGCTAACCAAGCGACATCCCATGGTTATTAAGAATAGGTTACCCGTCGTTTGTAAAAATTAAGGATTGTTTTCCTACATCTTGTTGATCCTTATTTTGTTGATAGGTGTGTAGTCACTGCCAGCCGATAAAGGAATTGTTCTGAATGTATTAAAAACGTCACGGAGTGCAATGAGTATATTTACGATTCTGCGACGTACAATGTTTTGGTTTTTGTAATACCACGGTCTATGATATACATTCAGCAGTGCCGTAATAAGGCGTTTGCCTTGTCGTTTATATGTGCAGTTCAATCAGCAGTGCACTCATGACGGACGCAAACCACTGACATAAAAATACAGTTAAGCGCAATTGCGAACAGAATGAGATTTTCACTCTGCAGCGGAGTGTGCGCTGATATGAAACTTCCTGGCAGATTAAAACTGTGTGCCCGACCGAGACGCGAACTCGGGACCTTTGCCTCACACAGGTCGGGCACACAGTTTTAATCTGCCAGGAAGTTTCGTAATTGTGATATTTTTCTAAAATACAAACACACACACACACACACACACACACACACAATCAGAACAGAACCTGTGCTACGCCCGTACTGTGCTGTAAATTCATCACCGCAACAATTTATTATTTATTTAGGGACGAAATGTCGTAGCTTCCAATATTTTTAAAAGGGAACGTCGCAACAGTTTTATCATTCCGTTGGTGGCGATCGACATTTTGCTCGCTAGGACGTAGCCTTGGACTAGCTTCCGATGGTGTCTATATATAATTCGTAACCTTCTGTAGAATTCGTAATTGATCTCGACGAGTTCACGAAGAACACTCTGCGATAACACCACAATAAGATACAGTAGTTATTAATATGAAGCCGATGGCCTTGTCTCGTTAAATACACTGGTTACCGTCAGATCACCCAAATGGTTCAAATGGCTCTGAGCACTAAGGGACTTAACTAAGCTAAGGACATCACACACATTCATGCCCGAGGCGGTCGCGCGGTTCCAGACTGTAGCGCCTAGAACCGCTCGGCCACCCCGGCCGGCCTCAGATCACCCAAGTTAATCCTTTGAACCCCATTGGCTTCAGCCGCAACAGACATTTCTACTCATTCTGTTTGGAAATGCGCTATTAGTATGAAATCACCGATGCTACAAAATCTCTGTACCACGGACTGAAAGAATGAGTTCAGTTTTTGCATGATTAATCGCCCGGGTATGTTACGCTTCTTGGTAATTTTCCCTTTGAGTTTCTGCCAAAGCGGAAGAGGAGTGGTGGCGTAAAGTTCCTGATCACCAGACTTCACGCCAGTCTCCTGAATTAAATTTTAACTCTATACGCAGTGTCTCATTGGGCACGTGACGATGCTGAAGGTGACCCGCCCTAGGAAGGGGACCTTAGGCTCGGCGGTCTCATTGATACTCAAGAAAAGTAGGCTATATGCTGGCACCAGGTTTTACGTTGTCTCTTCTCTCATTATCATACAACGCAAACATACCACCATATCACACACACACACACACACACACACACACACACATGCACATCCATTACAGTTATCTACAGGTTTCAGATAAGCTTAACACAGAAGTCTCACACTTCGCGAAGGACAGGTGCAGCAGGTGCGGAGAAGAGGAAGAACCTTTACAATTAGGCAGCTGAACATGCCTCTCGGCGTCTCCCAGTTCGTTCCTTCGTTCGTTCGTTCACGCGACAGTCCCGCAGCGATCGCAGGGTCGGCGTGGTTACAACGGATTTGGCAATGTTAGTTGTTTTAGGGGTGGCCAGATGCCCTTCCTGCCGCCACCCTGTACCCCCAGGACAGAATCAGTGTACCCCAATTGTCTGCGTCTAGTGGTAATCGTGAAATAATGCGGACGTGTTTCAAGTGTCTGCAACGCGTATAACTGAGGCGGAACGTGGGGACCAGCTCGGTATTCGCCTAGTGGGATGTGGAAAACCGCCTAAAAACCACATCCAGGCTGACCGGCACACCAGCCCTCGCCGTTAATCCGCCGTGCAGATTCGATCCAGTGCCGTCGCGCCTACCCGAGTCCAGGAAGCAGCGCGTTAGCGCTCTCGAGTACCCTGACGGGTTCTCTCTTCGTCTCATAGGCGATAACGCCATATGACTTAAGTTTTTTACTAATATGAACGATTTTCCCATTGCACTGAACTATATATTACAGAGCACCCACAACAGTGTGTTATAATGTCACTGTGCATTCGGATATAATGACACAGCGCAAAAAATTAGTCACCCCCAAGCACCTGTCAGCCAGATATCATATGACACCGAATGTAGCCATCATAATGCCCTCAGTTCGATGAGGAACAGTGTCCACAAGTTTCTCCAGGTATCCCATAACCAACTGACGCCACTCATCGGTGTTTAAATCCCATAGAGGTACCAAATAACAGGGATGCCGGTTACTACATTTAACTCGCTGTTCCACATTTTTTCGTGGGCCTTACATTAGGCGATTTAGCGGGAAGCGTTCGACAAACCAGGAACTTGTGCGAACAGCCCTGGGAACTCGCCTGTTATCGTCTAGAAAGACGGAAGTCATCACATCATTTTCATCATTAAAGTATACAATGACAATATATGGGCACCGAGGCTAGTTATTTCGATATTCTGCTCCATATTCACGGTAACCTATGAATGTATCCCATTGTGGTACGAAAACCATCCCAAAAACATTAGAGAACGGCCCCCTACACTAACTATACACTCTATACTTTTTTCGGATTAAAAGCATCATTGCGCCGCCGATGTTCTCTACGCATTGCTTGGTGTAAAAAGGAGGAGAAATTGTGATTTATCGGACCACATTACACGCTTCCCGTTAGCTATTGAACTGTTTGGACCACTGCCGACGTGCAGCTTTGGATGGCACTGTTAACAGCGTCCTTTTGGGAGGGACGCGACTCCAAACGTCCATGGTATGCATTTCTCTTAGTTACGAGTATGTTTGTTCGGTAAGTAGTTGACATCAACCTGAATTCACTGCCAACAGTAATTCCTATCGGCTTTGAAACCAACTGTCATAGACAAGGCGTGACATTCATCTCTGTTTGTGAGAAAGTTTTTACGATCAATGCCGTTACACGTTGTTGAGTAACTGTGAGTGGCACACAATGCCTTGTAGACAAACTTGACTGTCCGAGCTGATACGCCAACATATTCTGCAACTTCAGTCACGGTGCTGACATGGACAAGTCGAAATATGACAGTAGCTCCCTGCCATTTTCTCAAGCCCGCCAGTCGACCTATACCACTGTGCTGATTCCATGCAACCGACCGAGGTCCACGAGAAAGACAGGCTGCGGCGCGTACGTCACAGCGCGTGATAATGCAGGTCTTACGAGTGCCAGCAGCCGTCTACGGAGAGCAACAAGTAACTGTTTCAGATGATTTTAAGAATTCTTAACTGCGCTTTTAAATGGATGATTGGTTGGTTGGTTGGTTTGGGGAAGGAGACCAGACAGCGTGGTCATCGGTCTCATCGGATTAGGGAAGGATGGGGAAGGAAGTCGGCCGTGTCCTTTCAGAGGAACCATCCCGGCATTTGCCTGGAGCGATTTAGGGAAATCACGGAAAACCTAAATCAGGATGGCCGGAAGCGGGATTGAACCGTCGTCCTCCCGAATGCGAGTCCAGTGTCTAACCACTGCGCCACCCCGCTCGGTAAAATGGATGAAAGTTCTCGACAGCAGACGACAAAATCTAGATCTTAATTGGGTATCTTTTCAGTTAAATATTGATTTCCTGTGGGCCCTGCACGGAGCCGAACTTTCTCGAAGTGTAACGGACAATCCTACTAGTGTGACGTCATTGTTGCAAGGTCCGTATACCTCGCTGGCTCCCAACCGACTGACTCTTGTCAGCGTTGGATGGCCCATGGCAGCCTGGTACTAGCTCTGCACCATCTACAGCGCCGCAAAGGAAGCAGTGGGCCGTTTTGAAGGGCCGACTCACATTTCTTCTAGTGAGCTTCCGTCAAACGTATGACATCAGAGTGGATTTAAAAATCATATTTACACAACGTATGATGTCTGATCAAATTATTTAGTCTCCGCATAAAATTGACGTGTTTTCATCTGTGGTTTCTTTAAACTAGTGTTGAACAGTCTGACATACCAATTCTCGTTTGTGAATCAACGAAATTCAAGTGCTACGTGCCGGCCGGTGCGGCCAAGCGGTTCTAGGCGCGTCAGTCTGGAACCGCGAGACCGCTACGGTCGCAGGTTCGAATCCTGCCTCGGGCATGGATGTGTGTGATGTCTGTAGGTTAGTTAGGTTTAAGTAGTTCTAAGTTCTAGGGGACTGATGACCTCAGATGTTAAGTCCCATAGTGCTCAGAGCCATTTGAACCATTCAAGTGCTACGTATTCCTGCTACCCAGTGTGCAAACGACAAGAATAGTAACTTCGGGTTCGCTTTCACCAGTCGTCTACCTGGTGGGTACCCAAACGCTTTTAATACAAAGACGGGAGAAACGGGAACCGTGCTGATCACAGAGGCCGCTTAGTCCACAGCCCAGATGAGCGATCGTGTTGTTCAAAGTGAAGTGACGTGAAATACGAGTAGCTATTAAATGTACCGCGGAGGTAAAGACGACAGTAAAACTGTCCACTGGTGGCCAGATAATACAGGTCTTTAACGATTCGGCCTACCCCACGGTCACAAAGCTGAAATGCTCACATAATTGCCGTAAAAGCGATCGTTAAGCCGACACAGCGGCTTCTCACCACCATCATAGCAATTAGGCTCCTCGTGGCGCAGTGGTTACGACACCACACACTGTTCTAAAGGACCGAAGTTCAAATCCCATCGTCAGTAGTTTCACCAAATCAAACAGTAAGATACTTCAGAAAGAAATTTGCCCGTCGTAGGCAAAGGTCCCAGATTCGAGCCCCGGTCCGATACTCAGTTGTAATCTGCCAAGATGTTTAATATCAGCGCTGGAAATTTCATTCCTGAAACAATCGCCCAGGATGTGACTAACCAATGTTTCGGCAGCATCTTTTCGTTGAGCGGTGCTAATCCTGCAAGTTAGGCAGAAGGACTTCTCTGATATCACAAAGCTAGGAGATGAGGTACTGGTGGAAGTAAGGCTGTGAAGACGGGTTATGAATCGTGCTAGCATAGTTCAACTGGCACATCGAAAGGCAATAGTCCCGGTTTTGAGTCCCGCTCCTACATAAAGGTAGCTTCAGTAAAATACTTCTTTTCTCAAGGCCATCGCCGAATTCTGAATCATCCTTATGTAACAGAGCATACGAGCGATGGTCAAAAAGTTTTATTTATCAAAAGAAATACACTGGAGCGCCAAAGAAAATGCTATAGGTATGTGTATTCAAATACAGGCAGAATAGGGCACTGTGGTCGGCAACGCCTCTATAAGACAACAAGTGCAGCTGTTAGTTACAATGGCAGATTATCAGAGTTTGAGTTTGAACGTGGTGTTATAGCCGACGCTCGAGCGATGGGACACAGCATCGCCGAGATAGTGATGAAATGGGGATTTTCCCGTACGACGATTTCACGAGTGTAGCGTGAATATCACAAATCCTGAAAAACATCAAATCTCCGGCATCGCTGCGGCCGTAAAAAGATCCTGCAAGAACGGGACCAACGACGACTGAAGAGTATTGTACAACATAACAGAAGTGCAACCCTTCACAAACTGCTGCAGATTTCAGTCTGGGCCATCAACAAGTGTCAGCGTGCGAACCATTCAACGAAACATCATCGATATGGGCTTTCGGAGCCGAAGGCCGACTCGTGTACCCTTGCTGACTGCACAACACAAAGCTTTACGCCTCGGCTGGGCACGTCGAAACCGACACTGGAGTGTTGATTACTGGAAGTATGTTGCCTGGTCCAACGAGTCTCGTTTCAAATTGTATCGAGCGAATGGACATGTATGGGTATGGATACAACCTCATGAATTCATGGACTCTGCATGTCAGCAGTTGACTGTTCAAGTTCGTGGAGGCTCTGTAATGGTGCTTGACGTGTGCAGTTGGAGTGATACGGGATCCATGATACGTCCAGATACGACTCTGACAGGTGACACGTACGTAAGCATCCTGTCTGATCACCTGCATTCATTCACTTCTTGATGCAATAATTTACCAATAGCCGTATGTATTGTAGAAATTTATTTTATTTAATGAACTTCTATATGCTGCCAGTTTCGGCATTACATTGATGCCATCTTCAGGCCCCACTCGTCACAGTCGTAAAATCGCTATACACGGAAGGAGCCATATAACTGGATCCGTGAATCAAATCGTCCTGCAACAGCTCTTGGTGGACAGGCGACACAGACCTTCCGTGTATAGCGATCTTACGACTATGACGTGTGGGCCCTGAAGATGGCATCAATGTAATGCCGAAATTGGTAGCACACATAAGTTCATAAAATAAAATAAATTACTACAATTAATACGGCTATTGGTAAATTATTGCATCAAGAAGTTCGTGCCAGCCGTCGTCCCACGATCCATAATGGATCAACGAAGATTGCATTCATTCATGTCCACTGTGCATTGTGACGGGCTTGGGCACTTCCAGAAGGACAATGCGACATCACATACGTCCAGAATTGCTACAGGAACACTCTTGTGAGTTTAAACACTTCCGCTGGCCACCAAACTCCCCAGACATGAACATTATCGAGCATATTTGGGGTGCTTTGCAACGTGCTGTTCAGGAGAGATCTCCAACCCCTCGTACTCTTACGGATTTTGTAGTTTCTAGAAAGCCTGTGTACTCGGTTCGCTAGACAAACAACCAACCAAGTCCTTTAAAAAAAAAAATGTCGTGTGTCGAGGGCCTCCTGTCGGGTAGACCGGTCGCCTGGTGCAAGTCTTTCGATTTGACGCCACTTTGGCAACTTGCGCGTCGATGGGGATGAAATGATGATGATGACAACACAACACCCAGTCCCTGAGCGGAGAAAATCTCCGACCCAGCCGGGAATCGAATCCGGGCCCTTAGGATTGACAGTTTGTTGCCGTGACCACTCAGCTACCGGGGGCGGACGAAGTCCTATTAAGGAGTTTTATTACAATAAGAAAATTACAGTACTTAACTTTGGCAATCACACAGATGTTTCACAAGCAAAGGGCGACACACAAAATAATCAATCTTCTTCAGTATAGACAGTCCCAAGTCTGTGCCACATAGAGAGTACAAGCGAAGTACCTAGAGTTGAAGCTCCTATCGAAGTCGCTAATCTTGAAGCTGCTACTGAACTGGGCTGTCACCCGTCGGTCGCGGCGCTTTTGTTTCTTCACATATGAGCCGCTGCTGCCGCGTTGTCGTCATGGAGGGAAGTCCGGTCAGCGTGCAATTGGCTGACTTCGTCTCACGGCCTTCTCTTCTTTGTCGTTCCCGACTGGCGTGCCGGCGCTTTACTTTACGCCGTAACAGATTTATGGACAGTCCTGCAGGATTCATGGTGCCAGTTACCTCGAGTACCACTTCAGACATTAGACGAGACCATACCACATCGCGTTTCGGGACTTCTGCGTGCTCGCGGGGGCCTACTAGATAATAGGTACGTGTACCAGTTTCTTTGGCTCTTCAGTGTAAATGAAGCTACATAATCAACTTCTTATTTGTTTCCTATCTCTGCTGTCTTGATAAGTACTGAGGACCCTGTGTCTCCATACAACAGCAGGCCGCTAAAGTGGCCAAAGGAAAATAGCGCACCCCTTCGATTGAGTCGAGTGTGGTACTGTAATTCGTTTTCTTCATGTGAAGAGGAACAGCGCCACAACAATCGACACTGAGTTTGTGTAACTGAACAGCAACAGTACATCACCATACGACAGTGTGGTCATGTGGTTCCGACGCTACCAATGTGGACAAGCAAATATGAATGACTAAGAACAAAGTGGCAGACCATGCTTCTGATCCAAGAAACGTAATAGTATTGGACGTCCAGGTGCTCAAACACCTGCGTATCACAATCTAAGCGATAGTGAAAATGAAGTCAAAATCAGTCTCGCTCACACCTCACGGAGACGAGGCAGCAGCGGAAATGTTGCAGCGTGTCAGGAAAATCAGGATGACTTTGGGCTCCTAATCATCATGGACGACTGTTGGTTGAATCACTACAAGCCTGAGACAATGAAGAAAAGCAGCCAGTTGATGCATGGATTAGCCACCACCGGCAAAGCCATCATCGATCAAGTTGATGGATGGATGGATATTAGTGTTTAACGTCCCGTCGACAACAAGGTCATTAGAGACGGAGCGCAAGCTCGGGTGAGGGAAGGATGGGGAAGGAAATCGGCCGTGCCCTTTCAAAGGAACCATCCCGGCATTTGCCTGAAGCGATTTAGGGAAATCACGGAAAACCTAAATCAGGATGGCCGGAGACGGGATTGAACCGTCGTCCTCCCGAATGCGAGTCCAGTGTGCTAACCATTGCGCTACCTCGCTCGGTGATCAAGTTGATGATGAGTATTCTTTGGGACTGCCATGATGCATGCTAACAGTTAATCCTCATAAAAGGCACACTGGAACAGGAGAGTACTACCGAAATAAACTGAAGAGGGTATGGGAGGTTATCGACACAAAGTATCCTGTGAAGCGTATCAAAGGTGTGTTTTTGCTCCAGAAAAACGCGAAGGTCATCTGTACTGGACATAGTCACAAATCCTGCTTCGTCAGACTATCCCGTACTCTCCCGACGTGTCATCCAATAAGTCTTTCCAGTTTCCTCGGATGCAGAAACTTTTGTAACCGCGACCGGAACGGTCGCGGGGTTGCCGAGAAAGAAAGCGCTGCTGGACCAAACGGGAGCGGTCCGCGAACAAACAAAACGAACGGTGAAGGATGGACACGAACAACGACGGACGACCGATCAAGACCTAACGAACAAAAATACGCAAATAGCAACAGGGTCACAACCGGAACCTCATGAAACGACAACATCCACTCGTACACGGAAACAACGTAAAGTAAACACACAGTATGTAGGCAAAATGTTGATAGACTAACGTGAATATCAGACTGCCTGCTGAGCGAGAGGCAGGCGCTTCAGTACATGATAGAGTATGTCACTATTGGCCGCCGGGACCAGTTGCTCCACCGCGGCGCCCTCACGTTATATGAAGGCCAGGAACGCGCGTGCAGTCACGGCATATGGCGCGACGGCTGCAGAGACCTCTAGTGGTAATCGACGTCCACGCCGTCCGGCGCGGATTCGGAACCCGCGGCGCTCGGTACCAGAGAAACCTGTGATGTTACTGTCACACATCACTATACAATATTAATTCATTTTCTCCCTCTATTTCTTGATTATTTTAGTGAGAATACTGATGCCGTGTGCTTGGAAAGATAGCCTTGCGCCTTGAACATTGGGGTCGTGTGTCGCTGGAAATGTCTATGTCCTCTTTCGTTAGCAGAAGGCAGTCCGTTAATCTCATTAGGTGAAGAGCCCCCCCCCCCCCCCCCCCCCCCCCGCTTTCTTCAGAATACAGCAGAATACAGGCAGTTTTGCGGAAGTCGGGTAGCTGCCCGCTCCACGGCTTTTGAAAGCTAGGCTCGCGCCGACATCTCCTGTGGTCAGCGAATGCCGCAGCTGCCCTACAGTCCACAGAGAATGCATGAACTTAAAAAAGCAAGATGCCACGGCTCTGTTTGACCAGCATGGAAGAAACAGTTGCGTTGACTCTAAAAATTGGGTTCAGCCAATAGTATTGCGTCGCTCAAGGCAGTGTTCATCTTGTGGGAGGCTGACCAGTAGTGTAAACATTGCTTTCGGACCAGTAACAACTTGCATGTAGTAAGCATAAGGACGGAAGTTACATTTGCTTTCCACAATTTTTTCATGAATTTAGCAACACTCCTAGCTCATCACATTGACAACAGCATGGAATCGTATCCTCCATGTTGAGTTTTTCGAGATGAGTTCGGAAGGAGTAAGACAGTTAGGATCACTTGGCAGCCGGCTGCTGTGTGGGGAGATAATTTTGATGGATTGCGTCCTAGCGGCCTCTGGTGCTGTTTGGTTGGTTGGTTGGAGGAGGGGACCGAACAGCAAGGCCATCGGTCCCATCGGATTTGGGAAGGATGGGGAAGGAAGTCGGCCGTGTCCTTTCAAAGGAACCATCTCGGCATTTGCCTTAAGTGATTTAGGGAAATCACGGAAAACTTAAATTAGCATGGCCGGACGCGGGTGTGAAGCGCCGCTCTCCCGAATTGGTGCTGTTTGGTAGACTTTGTGTTCCTCAGGAAATGTAAGTTTGCAATATTGGGTGACATTCTGAGCAACTCACTTACTTGTGTGTTTCAATTATGCAACAAGTGTTGCGGATTTGATTGACTGTGTTCTGTAACTTTGGATTCCTTAACTCTGAAACCGCTAGTTGAAAGTATAAGAATTCTGGTGTTTCCTTTTCCATGCAGTCATCCAGGTATATTTTGGTACTCCAACACTATTAGAGTCATTATCAGTCAACTTAGATATATGCAGACGACTTAGATCTCTTTCAGTTTGTTGTTAAATTCATGAAACGGACGGTACAAAATAAACCTCTGCTATACACAGACGTGACTTAATTTTCAAGAATCTTTAACTTGTCCGCCAACTTTTCGTGGGTAGGCGACACATTAAAAATAAACATATCTTGTTGTCTACCAAATTGCTTGACTTAAGGCGTTCTAACATTCTGCGTGGTGTCTGTCTGTTCTATATCAAGTCTCCCTACCACTTCCGCGCAACGACGCTCTGAGCGTGTTTTTTAGGGAATTGACTAGTTTGAACCTAGGACCTGTTGCTGGTAAGGAGACGCCATACCACACATGACATGTAGAATTCAGAAGAGTTCAGTGAGACTAGCGATGATATAACCAAATACTTAATTATTTCAGCGTCAGCTCCACTGCACTCCCTGTAAAAGAATCTTAATACTAACTAAATTTAGTGGAATGGGTTCAAGGCTTTCCTATTTTTAGTTAGCTGGTAAAATAACATCGAAAAAGCAGTTAAGTTTACCATTGGAAATTGTATTCTACTCACAAAACATTGTTTATAAATTGCACTATTGATAAAAGGAAATATTTTAATACAGGATGATAAAAACCAACTGCGTTCAACAAAAATGTGAACGAATATTCCCTGAGTGGGTTTCCAAGTTCTACAATGGATCGAAGGATGACCTATGCCACATCACATCTATAATCTAGGTTTAAATTAAGTTTCACAAGAGAGAAAACTATCAAAATGGTCTACAGTGACCCTCAATTATCTTTAATTACTTATCTAACTTGTCGTAAATTAGAGTGGCTGATGTGGCTTCTCAATAACTATATAACAGAAAAATCATCGCGTTTCAAATTTTTACTTCAAGTGGCAAATGTGAACACCATGAGCTGTAATTGACGATCGACACTAGTAGTACGCAAAAAGGGGGTGTAACAGATGAGACTTCTGCAGTTCTGAGTGAAGCTTTACGCGCTGTTATGCGGCATCGCGTGTATTCATTACCTTGTCGGTGTTCGTCAGGGGTCGGCGGGCAGCAAAGCTCCGCTCACCTCGCTGTCTAGGAAGCAACTCTCCCCTAACTTCTCCTTACTACAATTTACCGGTTTAAAAAAACTATCTGGCTGTGGTTTCATCTGACCAATCAGAGTCTCAATGTTAACCTTAAGCTCCGCCTACAAAAATTCTGTCTATCCAATGACAAATGTTATACTTTTCGTGGTGGGGCAATGTTTTTAAAGTTTGCAACGTAACAGAGACGCGAAAAAGTCTAACGCTAAAACTTGCAGCTGGTGTGGTCCTTTTTGTGTTATCGTAAGATCTATACTGTTCTTCTGGAGGGCTCTAGCTTTTAACATGGGCTGGGGGGTGGTCCTGACGGTAAGCTGGCGACGTGGGGGTCCGTCCCTTATCGTAGGGCCTTTTAGCTTAACACGGTTCTGCTCTCGGCTTCTGTTCTGTTCTGTTCTCGTTCCTCCCCTCGGAACTGCGTCTGTCTCACGGTGGGAAGGCTGCATTTAGCCATTCTTGTGATAATCTGTGGTATTCCATTTGCTCACTAGTTACTCGTATTTCTTTGGTTAATTTAATGTCACGATTTATTCGGAGTTATGTGACATACTACTGGATTTGCTTATCATGTCAGGGTTTTCATGGAAGGTGGATTTGCCTGACACCTTACAGCGTGTCCGCGTTGTCCTTGGACACAGCGGCGAAGAACAAGGATAATAGACGTACGAGTATTACTCTGTGAGAGCAAAGAGCATTGCAATCGCTCGTCCTGTGTTAACACAAATTGTTTTTATTAACTAGGGAGAGCTAAATCCACTTCCCCTAGAAGTATAAGTTAGTCGAAGACTGACATTAATTCACAATACAACAACCGGGCTTCCAAAACATATCATGGCATTCATTTAAATTGTGAGGAAGAAGTGATTTTCGAGGTGAAACGTTTTGTGACTTCCACAGTCATGGTCTTCGCCAAGTCATCAGTCGCTAGGCAAAAGGTGTACCACTGAAGAGTGAATATGAACAGTAGGACTACCACCACCGTCAGGTCTCATGGTCAGAGCTTGTTTTTCTTTTTTTTTGTTTTTGTATTTTCGAGGTGATAATTAAACCAACATGGCTACCAGGCGTACTGACGCATCCGTACTATATCACCAAGTAAAGAGCTTCATTGTGAATCGTCTCTCCAAGGGACTGGGTGTTTGCGTTGTCCTCTTTATTCCATCATCATTCATGAAAGTGGCTAGATTGCACTGTGTACAGATTGGGAATTTGTACGGGCGCTGATGACCGCGCAGTTGAGCGCTCCACAAACCAAACATCATCATCATTATCATCTCTCCATGGGAGACCCTTTTTTCGTTCATGCAAGTTCATGGCTTGGTGAAACCCTTCTTAGCTGACACCTGCGAGTCAAGTGCTTTAAGGTTTTTGATGTTCCACAGCATGTGGACAGCACCATCATTATTTCTGGAAAAGATGATAATGAAAGAGAAGAGGAAGGGTGCAAGAGTGAGGTTGTTCTACCTGTTTGCCACTTTCCACCTATTGCAGTGTTGTTATCCCAGGGGAAATTCGTTTATTACTCAATTTATTACATAAAAATAATTTACACTTGAGAACAGCATTTGAAATCAGTAACCAAAAAAGGATTGGTTGTGCAGACTGCTGGAATGTTCATAGGATACATTACAAACATTTTGTTGCCACAAAATATACACGATGAACATTAACGAAACCGACAAACGGCAGGGAAGGATTCCTGGCTGCAAGTGGAGGAAAATAGATCCTACGAACACGTGTACGGCAATGCATCGTTGCCGCGGTAGATGGCGCTGCTGGATGACTCTTTCTCTGACCAAGTGCTGTGTGTTCCTTGCACGTTGCAGGCTGTGCTGTTGACGCAGCGTACTGTAAGCAGCAGAATGGTCAGGTATTCATACTGGAAACAAGCCGAGATGGTGTTTGTGTACAGCCAAGCAGATGGAAAAGGTCGAAAGAGCACGGCTGTACCAAAACAGTACCCTAACAGACACCAACAACATCACACAACATTTCAAGCCCTTTTTGGGCGTCTGTGTGATCATGGGTCCTTCCAGACAGACCTACGCGCAGGGAGCTGGTGGACTGTGCGGACACCAAATGTGGAGGGCCAGGTTCTACAGTACACAAGTGGCCCGCCACCATGGTGTAAGGCAAAGTAGGATTACGAGTGCGGCAGTCCATTATGCGACGTGTGAACGCGTACAATGCATCTCATGGAGGCCACCCTGAACATTTGTGACGTGGATGCGATGTAGCTCTGTGCTGTGTTCCGGGACTATTTGTTGTCGTCGCAAGCACACTGTCCATTTGCGGACACATGTTCATAGGACCATTATTCTTCGATATCCAGTTAGGAACCTGTCCCTACAGTTTTTCGGCTTTATTGATGTTCACCCTGTGTATCGTTTGGATCACAGCTTCACTTCCTGTCATTACCCATTAATAAGCTTATTCTGGCACGCTTAATAGATATCTATAGCACATTACAAATAAAGAAAGAAAACAATTATCATATAATAATCATCTCAGGGTCGTCTTCTCAGATTTTAGACAAAGGAACAATTGGCAGGCTGATTTTCACTGTGGTTTCTTAGTGTATATCTTTAGCATGGGGGGCTATTCCATTCTGGATGGCGTAAACCAAACCATACTGTGTGCAGGAGTGGACAGACAGCGTATACGGATGGGAGGTTTTACATGGAGATGCCGAGGTCACGGTTGCTGTATCTTGATCGATACGACAACGAAGGGGCACATCCTCTATGAGTTGTGACAATCCGCGCTTAAACATTTCTGGACCCTACAATGTGTTTTACGGGTGTTTGTTATTGAGCACTTGCTAGGGTGGCAGTCTTTATAGTCCACAGTAGCGAGCAGTCTCGAAAAACCTACCGGAGGAAGCAGTCGAATGGCAACCGAGTCGTGTACCGAAATTTACGGTCGCGTTTCAGGCGAAATGTAGTAATTGCACGGAGCAGTAATCGGGCAGTCATCGAAGATGGGAGGATTCATCAAATCTGAATTTTTATTCGAATATCGTCGTATAATCATCGTTCCTTGGTTCTATATTCTTGGGATGCACTTCGTCTAACGCAACTATGATAATTGTGTTATGTACAGCGCAGTTATAAGAAAACAGGTACACATTACAGGCATCTGAACATAATTCACAAAGGAAATGTACCGAAACATGTATAGCACAATAAAAACAGCCTTTCAATAAGTTGCATTAGACGAACTATGTCTCCAATAATCGTGGTGCAATTTTTTTAGTGTAGCTCAATAACAGTTTTCCACAAATTATATAATTAAGTGATAGGGACATCTCAACCCGTTGTGCTTACTGAATTCTACCCAAGCGATGATCAAATAATGTTAATTAAGGAACTACCAGTAATCGACAAGGAAAGGAGTAACAGCAGCGAAGTGAGCAAGCAAGGCAGCTCCCATGGCGGTGACTGAATGAGCTGAGGCAGGTGCTACTGGCAGTGGCTAACTGGGTGACCAGCTTGGATTTTTTGTCTTGCCAGCTGAGCTACTCATTAACAAAGTTCATCACTGTTGCGTATCACCCTAATGGATTTTCCAAGAACGTTCCTCCGTAAAATCTTTCTTGTAGTCTTGAGTAGTTACGCTATACCAACACAATTCCTTGTTGTGAGTATGTCAGGTTCCTTCGACCTGCATACAATCACAAGCTGTTTGTCTGTTTGGTACATTGGCAGGTACAATAGCTGGAGACAGCTGGTTGCACTTGGGGATCCCTCACTTACACAAATGTCACACATCTGAGACTTACAGATATGGAATCTGTTAATTCAAGAATTGAGGACAAACCGAATTTTTTGTGATGACAATTGTACTATCATTTGGTAGTGTCCACATTCAGTGTTCACAAGTATACCTTATGAATCTCAGATAGGAAAAATTGTTTTTCTATTTATTATAGATTTCCTGCAACATTAATGTAAAAACTTCACATATCATTTCTTGCAGTCATCTGTATACTTGAACACCAGAAATTTCGTTATTCACCGAGAATTTTTTTTAATATGATGGACACCACATTGGAAACCACTAAATTCGTCTTATTACTTTTACATTGACTGTCAACCACCGTTGTGCCCGCTACCACATTATTTCAACTACATTTAATGTATCAGTTTAAAAAGCTATTTTAAAGCACATAAAGACACAACAGAAGAGCACTTGCAACTAACTTTCACAGACACATTGTAGTGCTTGTTTTTTACCACAATTCTTGCACTGTCACATGTGGATATTGGTATTCATTTCATGACTGGCACCCAATGAAAATATGTCAAATATACACAGAACAACAAGCGTTTGTAAATATTTTTTCATTGTTAATTCCGGTGATGACATGCTTCTGCCAAGCTGAACACTTAGTTTTCACTGTTTTTCCTCAGACTGGAAGGCTAGCGATATCGGTATCCTAGCCAGCGGTACACACAGCTGTGAATATCGCTGATTTTCCAGAATATTGTTGACGGTTTCTCTTCTCTTCAACTGCAGCTACTGCCTGATATCACCGACAGTGTAGGGTAGAGTCAGTGATGGGTTCTTGCCGATGGCAGACGAACGTAGTCCGCGCACGTAGGTATAGTACACTACTAGCCATTAAAATTGCTACACCACGAAGATGAAGTGGTACAGACGCGAAATTTAACCGACAGGAAGGTTTGGTTCAAATGGCTCTGAGCACTGTGGGACTCAACTGCTGTGGTCATAAGTCCCCTAGAACTTAGAACTACTTAAACCTAACTAACCTAAGGACATCACACACATCAATGCCCGAGGCAGGATTCGAACATGCGACCGTAGCGGTCGCGCGGTTCCAGACTGTAGCGCCTAGAACCGCTCGACCACTCCGGTCGGTCCGACAGGAAGAAGATGCTGTAATATGCAAATGATTAGCTTTTCAGAGCATTCACACAAGGCTGGCGCCGGTAGCGACACCTACAACGTGCTGACATGAGGAAAGTTTCCAACCGATTTCCCATACACATACAGCAGTTGACCGTCGTTGCCTGGTGAAACGTTGTTGTAATGCCTCGTATAAGGAGGAGAAATGCGTACCATCACGTTTCCGACTTTGATGTCGGATTGTAGTCTATCGCGATTGCGGTTCATCGTATCGCGACATTGCTGCTCGCATTGGTCGAGATCCAATGACTGTTAGCAGAATATGGAATCGGTGGGTTCAGGAGGGTAATACGGAACGCCGTGCTGGACGACAGGCATCTTATCCGCATGGCTGTAGCGGATCGTGCAGCCACGTCTCGATCCCTGAGTCAACAGATGGGTACGTTTGCAAGACAACTATCTGCACGGACAGTTCGACGACGTTTGCAGCAGCATGGACTATCAGGTCGGAGACAATGGCTGCCGTTACCCTTGACGCTGCATCACAGACAAGAGTACCTGCGATGGTGTACTCAACGACGAACCTGGGTGCACGAATGGCAAAACGTCATTTTTTCGGATGATTCCAGGTTCTGTTTACAGCATCATGATGGTCGCATCCGTGTTTGGCGACGTCATCGCCATACTGGCGTATCACCTGGCGTGATGGTATGGGGTGCCACCGGTTACAGGTCTCGGTCACTTCTTGTTCGCATTGACGGCACTTTGAAGTGGACGTTATTTTTCAGATATGTTACGACCCGTGGCTCTACCCATCATTCGATCCCTGCGAAACCCTACATTTCAGCAGGATAATGCACGACCGCATGTTGCAGGTCCTGTACGGGCCTTTCTGGATACAGAAAATGTTCGACTGCTGCCCTGGCCAGCACATTCTCCAGATCTCTCACCAACTGAAAACGTCTGGTCAATGGTGGCCGAGCAACTGGCTCGTCACAATGCGCCAGTCACTACCCTTGATGAACTGTGGTATCGTGTTGAAGCTGCATGGGCAGCTGTACCTGTACACGCCATCCAATGCCCAGGCGTTATTACGGCCAGAGGTGGTTGTTATGGGTACTGGTTTCTCAGCATCTATGTATCCAAATTGCGTGAAAATGTAATCACATGTCAGTTCTAGTATAATATATTTGTCCAATGAATACCCGTTTATCATCTGCATTTTTTCTTGATGAAGCAATTTTAATGGCCAGTAGTGTAATTACCGAAGAGAAATTATTTCAAAGGATTATTTGTAACATAGAGGACCTTGAAATGGCTTGCAGTAATCTACAGAAATAATGATTAAATTGTGAATATGAATTTATTAATCACTGAGCTTGTGGAGTTGAAAATGATAGAAGTGTATCATCCGAGCGAGAACCATTGTTTGAACTGCACGAGAGTGAAATAGGGCTATTTACTTGCTTCATTCCGAGAAATAAAACAAACGAAAGTAAAATTAGGCAATAAGCTCGATTTTTAATGAACAATCGTTTAGGCATAGTTCCCTGTTGCAGGAAGCAGAGCGCAGGCTCACAGATGTCCGATTGCCGTACTGTAAACGCAAATTAGGTTGAGGTTATAACAGTCGCGGTTTTTAATCATTTCTATTCAGAATGAGGTGACGATAGGAGAAAAACAATCGGAGGAGAAATCGTCACCTACTCTAATACTAAAATGAGACGGGACAAACATGCAGTATTACGTATGTAACAAAAAGAACCTGTGATCAAAACAGTGACTCCGCCTTCGTGATATGGAGGAACAGGCACAAGTGGGTCGTCGGCTTGTCCACCCGGCAGTGGGTCAATGTCGGCCGCGGCAGGCGTCGACTCATCTCGCACTTGCTATATCCCGCGCATCCTGCCACGCCGTTACGCAAAATGGCTCAGCGTTGCAGCTCACGCTACGTGACGTGCGCCACGGAATACCCCTAATGCCACCTGAGTCGTTTACATGTCAGAAGAAACCTGCGAGGAACTCTGAAAAGCAGACGCCACCTCCTGGAAGTGCTGCAGAATCGAATTCCGTCTCCTGTCACTAGAATAACTCCATTGTAGTTAATGACCAGAGAGTATACACGACGATCCTGTGGCTTAAGATGACTAACTGTAATCAGAAATCAGCACGTATGCTAAATGCAAATTGTCAGCTTCTTACTTTTCTTTTGTTTTTGAGCTGACCTAATGTTCTCATAAAGAAATGTAAGAGAGATTCGTTCACTCGAGCATTGTTCCAAATAGATAGCCATGTATGGTGATAAATTCACACGTTGTTAGGCTTTGATTTTCCATATAGTGAACAAAAAATATGATCTAGACTTTATAAACCTCCAACTTCATGAGCATCTCAATTGTAACAAAAATAAAGAATCCGGTTAGGTTACAGGACTAATCGGATATTTACTGACTACATCATAGCGTTTGTGTGTGTAAGAGTAAAAGTACAAAGTGATGAATCATTAGTAAGTATGGTTTGTCGGGAGATTTCCGAGATAGTAGATGAAACTGCATGCAAGATGCAAGTGCCACCAGTTCTAAGTTATTGCTCCAGCGGTTGGGATCCTCATCAAGCAATGATGGTAACAGACATCGCACGAGTTGGGAGATGCGCTACTAGAAGAATAACAGGTTGGTGAACATGAAAATGTAGCAGAGGTGCACAAGAAACTTAAATGCAAATGGAAAGAGAGGCAAAAATGGCTCTTAGGACTATGGGACTTAACTGCTGTGGTCATTAGTCCCCTAGAACTTAGAACTACTCAAACCTAACTAACCTAAGGACATCACACACATCCATGCCCGAGGCAGGATTCGAACCTGCGATCGTAGCGGTCGCGCGGTTCCAGACTGTAGCGCCTAGAACCGCTCGGCCTCTCCGGCCTGCGAAAAGAGAGGAAATTAATGTTTAACGTCCCGTCGACATCGAGGTCATTAGAGACGTAACACAAGCTCGGATGGCGGAAGGATGCGTTAGGAAATCAACTGTTCCCTTCGAAACGATCTGTCCCGGCAGTTTTCTTAAGCGATTTAGGGAAATCATAGAAAACCCGTATCTTGGGGCCACATAAATAAGGGTCCAACGCCCCCGTCAGAATCCCGAAAAAGTGGCCATAAATTTAAAAAAAGTTCAGGGTTGAGAAATTTCATTTAATAGATGGGCTAGAGTAATGTTGGAACTATTGAATCCCGGCCTTAGAAGCTGCCAATTGTTTCTTCCAAATATTAAATTTCGCTCGGGTGAAATATCTTTGTTCAGCGAAATCAGACAGATTTTCTTTTCAGACCGAGGCTATTCCAGGAGGTATGTATTTAATTTCGAACTTTTATTTCATTGCTTGGCCATTAATTTATATTTGGGTTTTTGGTAATTAACTTCGTACCGGAATGCAAGCAAAAAAATTGTAAAACGCAAGCGAAAAAGAGCAATAAGTTTTGGATTCCACGACATTCCGCCTTCTTTTTCATTCCGTCCTTAAGTATGTGCTATTATCTTTGCGAATTAGTCTTAAAATCCAGCCA
The DNA here is from genome assembly GCF_023864345.2 of Schistocerca serialis cubense. Taxonomy (NCBI): domain Eukaryota; kingdom Metazoa; phylum Arthropoda; class Insecta; order Orthoptera; family Acrididae; genus Schistocerca; species Schistocerca serialis. Next base: position 111,262,915 of record NC_064639.1, on the reverse strand, counting down.
GTAGACGCAAGTCCGTCGTTGAGCTATTTTTAAGCGATAATTGAAAAATGTCGTTATTTATACTGAGAAAACAAAATTTAAAATTTTACTAAAATACGAATAAAACACACATAATACACACATAATCATGTAACTCTCATTGCTATAACCCCGCAAATGAGCTATTATAAACATTAATTTCCGAGTAAAATAATATACTTTAAATAAATCAAAAAACATAGAAAGACACTTTATAAGATAGTTATATTATTTCATATCTAGTCTTTTCCGTGATAGATTATATTTTTTAAAACCATATTTTACTGTTACGTATTTCTTCTTTGCGGAAACCATCTTCGAGGAAAGTGAAAACTTTGTTGTCGCGAACTGTTACCACCTTGGTATCTGTTGCAGAGGATTACAAGCAAGCAGATGCTAAGAATGATGTGGGAGAGGAAGACGATGAAAAAGGAAAAGAAGAGGAAGAACAAGAAGCATAAAAGGAAGAAGACTAAGAAGGTTATTTTTGTTACTAATATATATTTTCTGTAATGAAGACAGTAATAAGGCAGTTTTGTAATAATATTTACCATAACAATTATAAATGTACACCAAAAGCATTTTTTTTTCCATTCATTAATTTTTTTCGTCTTATTCGATCCACCATTTTGAATTTTTCAATTTTCATTTAGAAAATCATTGTTAGAAAGGTTACAAATTCCATTACACCCATTTTTGACCATATTGGAGTAGATTTTGCAATTTTGACTATGCTTCTAAGATTCTAGCCCGCTGTGCGCCACTGTGACAAGAGAGATTAGGAAGCATACTAAGAAATAACGGCTGTAGTTTTTCCTTCCTCAGTAACCAAATGGAACAGAAAATAAAATCTCTAGCATTAGTACGGAACACTCTCCGTCACTCGCAATACAACAGCGCTATAAGTTACCCAGTCGCTTATTTCGCTTATTCTGAAAGTATAAATTCAGTATACATGTTATAAAGTAAAGATTTTTCAATTTCACTACAGTCTGAACACAAAACTCTATTGCATACGTCCCTACCATGTTCAAGTCTATATTATTGGGTGGACCCATTCTTGAGCAAACAACATAGTTACCTCAGAGAGGAACATGGTGGTCTCAGGTCCCCTCCAGAGTATTTGATAAGCTGCGCCTCTGAATTATCTCTCTTAAATTTAAAATGAAGATCTGTCGGACCAAGTGGCATCAGCTAGTTACGACTTCTCCTTGTTTTTTTTTAAATTTATTTTACAAATAATTAGGACCGCACACCATTCTGTGTTAGTCCATAGTGCATTTTATATGCTTAAATAATATAAATTGCATTTTGTAGGTAAGATGGCATAAATTCTGCGCTCTTATGTAATCAGAGCAATTAGTTTTGATGCAAGAACAGTTTACATGCTCAAACATAAAGATAATACATATAATTATTATTGTTGTTATTTTGTACTCATTAGAAAGTTCTTCATCATGATGAGTTTCCAATTATTATTGATAAATGTGAAAGCTGTTTATGAATAATAGAAACATGTTTTATGTATGTTCCACTAAGTATTGAAGCGATATTTCATATATTTCTATGTCGTGTTCTTTTATTTTACCTTTTTGTTGAGGAAATTGCGCTTTCTAGCGCTATATGATATATCTGTATTTGTTTATTTACTTTTACTACACCCTGCTTCTATTTCACGTTGCAAAGAAACAATTTCCTAACAAAACCCGAGACAAACACTGACAGTTTCAGTTTTACTACAAATACTGTTAATTCCTAGTAAGAAAAGTCTTCCATAGGTTACCTGGCCCTCTATATATCCTAATTTTCTAGATGGTTCACCGCTTCCAGTTTTTGGGGTAATCTAGCAAGACACTATCGCAATATGTAAAGAAAGCGATCACTATAAGGTGACGCCCAATAGGTATGCAGCACACCCAATGTACAGGTAACGCAGGTACGACCTTCACTGAGCAAAGCTAGCAGGAAAGCTACTATAGTCTACACACACGGTAGCCTACAGTAAGCTGCAGTAGCTTTACAACTCTGCTCACCACTATCCTTTCTAAACTCTCACAAACGGGAATGCTAGGAACGTTTTATTTCCACAAAAATGTTTTCCTAGATAGTAAGCAATATACACTGACGAACCAAAATATTATGACCCCCGTTCAATAGCGTGGAGGTGCATCTTTGGACAGCAATACTGCAGCGGTTCTACGAGGCATGGCTTCGACAAGTCCTTGGTATATTTCCGGATGTATAAGGTAACAGAAGTCTATCCATCACGCAAAGTCCATAAACCATAGGCCAATGATTTGGCGGAGAGGAGGAGGATCCCAGACGTGTTCCACAGTTTCACATCAGGTGGATCTGATGGCGAAGATATCAACGTGAGTTCACTATCATGCTCCTCAGACTATTGTACAACGACCTTGTACTCGATAGATAGCCTGCTGGAAGGCACCACGCCATCGGGGGAGACATTGTGCTTGAAGGGCTGCAGGCAATTCCTAACAACGCTCATGAAGACCTGGCAGTCATGATGTCTTAGATTACTATCCTCGCGAATGTAGCCCCCATAACACAACCATCGGGGAAAAAGCACAAAAAGTACGAATACGTTCTTGTTTATTTAAAAGACTCTGACTGATACGGGAGGTGCCAGCTGTGTCATTCTACCTTCCTCAGCAGCTTTAAAAATTTTGGTTCAAATGGCTCTGAGCACTATGGGACTTAAATCTGAGGTCATCAGTCCCATTGGACTTAGAACTACTTAAACCTAACTAACCTAAGGACATCACACACATCCATGCCCGAGGCAGGATTCGAAACTGCGACCGCAGCAGTCGCGCAGTTCCAGACTGAAGCTCCTAGAACCGCTCGGCCACCGAGGCCGACTTCAAAATTTTTCCAAAAATTTTGATGTGTGAACATATTCGAGCTTTTTTGAACATGCAACTCACCTCTCACTGCCACGAGCTCCCCTAACTGTAACGCACTCACACGTCCATCTGTAAGTCGCTCATACCCATCCACTCCCAGTTGCTCATTCTTACTCATTCAACCTATTTCATTGTCAATATCTCTTTGTGTATTTCTATCATTGTCTCTACTATAGTCTCTTCTCAGTGTTGCTGTCTTCCTTTTACTCCCTCTTACTGCTAATACCTCATTCCTTCCTTCCTACTGCTGCTGTCTCTTCTCACTGTCTCTCTTCCTCGTTGAAATTGTCATTGTCTGTCATTATCACTGGCTGCGATCCACTTTCACTCTCTCTTTCTCTTTAATCCCCCCCACCTGTCACTGTATCCTTCACTGTTTTCCTAACACTGTTCTGTCACTGTCAATTATGTTCCACTGCCCCTGTGTCCCTCTCTTTCTCTTACACTGCCATTGTCTCCTTCAATGTTTCTAGAGCACAGCCACTGTCTACTATCTTCCAGTGTTTATTACTTTTCCGTCTCTGTCCCGCTGCCACAACCTCCTCCTCTGTCAGCATAAAAAACCGCGAATATGTTCCAATGCCAAAATTTTTGGAAATTTGTTTAAAGGAGCTCAGGAAGGTAGAACGAAGCAGTTGGTGCCCCACTTTCCAGTAGGAATCTTTTAAATAAACTGAAAAATATTGGAATTTTTTTGTACTCCGATAGGAGTATTTTTGCATTGGTTCCATTCTTTTCCCTGCTGCAGCTGGGCAAAACTCGTATGAAAAGATATGTATTTGTCAGTAAAATTTAGATAGTTTACTTATGTGAAATTGAAGTAATGTAAAACTAATCTTACATCTCAGACCGGATTTTACGTGCAAAAAAAGATTGCAAGTTCTTCATCACTGCAAAATGAGGTTCAAGATGATAATGGAGATACTTTAGAGCATATTTCTCCGTGCTACGTCAAACAACGCTTTCGTGACACTCCGCGATTTTGCGTTTGGGGAACTTGAACCTCTGTGTCTTGGAAACGGATAAAAATGTGAAAAAATTTTCAGCTTTGTTCGAGTTCTGAATATTAGGAACATATCGTAAAAATTTCAGCCATTCGCTGTGCATAGCCGTCTCGGAACCGTCGACTGTGTTCTGGTCCGCTGGTGATGGCGGAAGGTTAGTACAAAAATCATTTTTGTTGGGTTTCCGAAGGAACCGCCCATGGGCTAAAGGTACCTACATAAGTGCCACGGAACCCACCGCAGACCACCTAAAATTAAAAAATAACCAACCATTTACTCCGTTTGCCTACGCAGCAGAAAGTGTGCAATATTTCATACTTAGAACCTGTACTATAGGACGGTGACTAAGACGATCCTTCCGTTCACAGATGATCCCTAGCCCAAGGGGTATCCAAAACATTTGACTCTACCTTTTTATCACAAATGGATCCTGAGATATGCGCACCGGAATATCCTGTTTCTACACGCGGAGTTTTGGAACATATTAAGATGAAGCAACACGTGGAATCATATTATCGTTGGATGTGGATTTTTGCTTTGGTTATGAAATATCGTTCTACACCTACATCTACACAGATACTCCGCAAGCCACCGCAAGGTGAGTGGCGGAGGGTGCCCTGCACCACTATTTGTCATATAGCCTCCTGTTCCACTCGCCAATAGAGCGAAGGAAAAACGACTGTCTCTGAGAGCCCTAATTTCTCGTGTCTTATCTTCGTGGTCCTTACGCGCAATGTATGCTGGCAGCAGTAGAATCGTTCGGCAGTTAGTTTCAAATACCGGTTCTCTAAATTTTCTCAATAGTGTTTCTCGAAAGAACGTCGCCCCCCCTCTAGGGATTTCCATTTCGAGTTCAGAAGCACCTCCGTAACACTTACGCGTTCTTCGAACCTACCGGTAACAACTCTAGCAGCCCGTCTCTAAACTACTTCGATGTCTTCCTTTAATCCGATGTGGTACGGATTGCAAACACTCGAACAGTTCTCAAGAATAGGTCGGGCGAGCGTCCTATAAGCCGTCTCCTTTGCAGGTGAATCACTCTTTCTCAAAATTCTCCCAATAAACCGAAGTCGACCATTTGTCTTCCCTGCCACAGTTTTCACATGGCCGCTCCACCTCATATCGCTTTGAAACGTTACGCCCAGATATTTAAACGACTTGACTCTGTCAAGCTGGACCCTTGTAACACTGCATCTTAACATTACAGATTTTTTCTTCCTACTCATCCGCATTGACTTACGCATTTTCCACATTTAGGTCAATTCATCACACCAACTGAAAATTTCGTCTAAGTCGTCTTGTATCTTCCTAGAGTCACTCAAGGTCGACAGCTTACCGTACACCACGGCATCATCAACAAACAGCCGCAGATTGCTGCCCACCCCGTCCACCACGTCTTTTATATGAATCTTCTATGTAGCGAACAACAGCGGTCCTATCACACTTAAACAGAGCCATGAGAAATGATAATGTGACATTGAAATTAGACCGACAAGAGAAAAATTCCTCGGCAGCTGATTTACACTGCGCCTTAATTTCGCGAATGCACGTAGAGAGTGGTTAATTTAGTGCGATTCGAGATGCTCAGTAGTGTTGCGACACGAAAATAGCCACCATTTCGTAACTTCCGGATGCTGCCACCCAAATGCCGTTCAGTCTTTGGATAGCATTGCTCGGCCGTGGAGGTCCGGTTCATGCGGTTTCGGGATGCCTCCAGCGCTACCAGCGTAATCACTATACAGCTCCTAATCAATTTGCTCAACTGGTTGCTTGTTTCCTCGCAGGGAATTACGTTTTTTGCTTTAGGCCTCATTAAATAGTACGCGTTACGGACGTTTAGTAATGATGTACCGCGTTCATAATGCATGTTTTCTTTCAACTCCTTGCCGGTTTCGAGCAGAAAGCGTGTGGTATCATAATATGTAGTCAGACATTGACGTTCTCTTATAAAAACAAAATTACGAGAGAAGTGGGAACTGTTTTACAAACCTTGAAATACAACTTAGTTAGCCGGTCGTTCATTTAATAGCACGAGCATTCGCTCATCTCCACTGCTCAGACCTGTTGATCGTCTATCACGACCGTCTTCTGATGATCAGACTTTTCACTGTAGTATCGCTGCCGAAGGAAAAGTACCGTTGCCCCAGATGACGAATACCCTTACGAGTAACAGGATTCCGACATTAAGAAACCACGCATAATTACCTACTACATTCGTTTATGTCAATTCTCCACTTCATTTCCAGCTTTCGGGTAGACAAATCTTTTAACAAATTCCTGAACGTGATATTTCTTTGTGTCGTGTCTTGTGTTAACCAATTTTGTACTGTCTCCTATTTTTGGTGGAAGTATTAGCTGTCCATTTCCGCTTAAAAACTTAGCTAGTGAATCTGTTACGATTGTCCTTAATATATGGTCCAAAAACCTAATTTACCTCTTCCATATTAACGTAAATCATCTAGCCTTCTTCATTCTTGTAGAGACCTTCATTTCTTCTTTGCCCAAATTCTCCGTCCACTATTCTTTGCAACCCCAAGAAATTTCTTAAAATGTTGCTTTCTTTTCTATTTCCCTCGCTAAAACTGAGAGTGCATATTCTGCAGCATTAACTCTTGTTGTATTTACTATTGAATTATAGTGACTGAACATGACGCTGAGGAGGTATTCTTTTTATAATATATATCTTCCGTTAGTTGGCATGCCGTTTCCATTTCGCCAAACTTCTTTCATTTCGTTTTAGTGTAACCCCCACCAACAAAATTTGTCACTTGATATCACAAACAGATTAGGTAGTATTTTCATCATGAATTTCGTTTTCTTGAAAAATGTTTCGTCTCCAGCTGCTCTGAGACTTTTTTCATGATGTTTTGTTGCTCATATATTCTAGTACTGTATTGCTCCCAGGAATTACACTTTTCTTTTATTGTACACGGTACCCAATTTTAGAAAAATCAATCTCTTCGTCTAAAAACCTTGGACACGGTTAGGCTGCATTTTTATAACGACGATTGAAAACAAATTATTTAACCAAGTGCATTACGAGTTTTAATTTCAAAGGACAACGTCAGGTTAGTCCGAAACTTTCGTTCTTTGCATACATCTGTTACTACACCATTCTCTGCCCATTGATGTAAGACATTCGGCATTAGAAATTAATTGTATGCTGAACTTCAAAACTAGTAGACAAGTCAGCAGAAAAATATAAAAAGGAAATTGTTACGACGAATAAAAGGGGGACATGCTATATCATTGAGATACAAGGGGTGTTCAGTAAGTAATGCATGCAAATTTTTTTTCTGAAAGGAGGTTGGTTTTATTCAGGATTTCATCATCTTATTCCCCACTCTTTTGCCTAAAAAACCCCACTTTTTAACATGATTTCCGTTCAGTGTGACGGTCTTACTTTACCTTAGTGTGAGAGTGTGTCTGCCCGCATGGTACCACTGCTCCAGTGTTGCTCCATGAATGAAGTCCTCAACATGATCCACGCACTGGTTCTAGCGGAGTTTACCTTGCATTGCGCCAAACAGATGGAAGTCGTAAGGTGTCAAGTAAGGTGGATGAGGAAAAACAGTCCGATGAAGTTTTGTGAGCTCCTCTCGGGTGCATAGAATTGTGTGAGGCCTTTTGTTGTCATGGAGACGAGATGTTCGTTTGAATTTTTGTGGTGAAAAACACGCTGAGGTCTTTTTTTCAACTTCCTAAAGGCATCAGAATACAATTCAGAGTTGATCGTTGCACCATGAGGGAAGACATCAAAGAGAATGACCACTTCAGAGTCCGTCGCCACCGCTGTACCGCCTGAGGGTGCAGCTTTGAACTTTTTCTTCGGAGGAGAGTCGATGTGGCGCCACTCCGTAGATTGCGTTTTGTTTCCTGTTGAAAGTCATGATGCATATTTCATCGCCTGTGACGATACTCGACAAAAAATTGTAACGATTAGCCTCATAATGCGCAAGCAATTTCTTGTAGATGGTCCTTCTTTGCTCCTTATGGTCTTCTGTTAGGCGGCGAGGAACCCAAGGAACATACTACACCTTTGAGTGCTCCAACTGGTGGATGTGTGTGGCAGCACTACCAAAAGAGGCGTGTAGTCGTGCAACGGGGTGTTTGTTTGAGAGCCGTCGATCACCTCGAATGAGAGTGTCTGCACGTTCCAACACTGCAAGAGACACAGCTGTGCTGCCGGCCGACACGCGGGCGATCCAACAGCGTGTGCGCGACGTTGTTGCAGTGATGAGAGACGCCTCGCCCAACGACTCGGCGTGCTTTTGTGCACTGCCGTACCTCCACTGACATTCTGCAAGCGCTTATGAATGTCTGTGATGCAGTGGTTTTCCGACAAAAGAAACAGCTCTCTGCTTGGAACACACCTCCGTTACAGACGACCGAGAAAAATATGTGTAGCATTGCTTACTGAACGCCCATCGTACGTCTGACAGATCCAAACATATAGTTGACGACGGGAACAAACGTTGTCTCACACAGTTAGACAATGGTTACACAAGTACTGCAAGAACTGGTGTAACTTGATGAAATGGGATCTAAACAATGAAATAGCCCTACGTAACAGGCGCGTCTATGCAAGTGGTGACTTGACACTGTGATGACATGTCGGCTTTTCCGCCGCTGGGGTCGAATGGTTCTCTGCTAAGCTACGAAGCACAACATTAGAAAGAGAAAGTCGGGGCGTGCCCAGAAGCTGGACCTCATCACCACGAGCGCCTGAATCAGCACCGCCCGCTCGCAGCCGTCTCGCGACGCGGGAGAAAGAGAAAGCAAGCAGCACGTCGGCAGACCTTGAGCTAATTACACCGCTTTTACCGCCAACTTTCCGAGCAGGTGACAAACGCTGACGTTTGGGAACGGGGCTGTTTGGAAATCCACTCGCACTGCCCGAAAGTAATGCTGTCGCAATCGCATTTGAATAAGACGCCACGTATTTTGTCTTTGCATTCGTTGCCTAATGAAATTTCATATGTATCTGACCAGTAAACAGGTACTTTCCAGTAATTCTGTTGTTGCTGGAGTTCTCTCTGAAAATATTGTTTAGTACAGCGAAATATACGAAGAATAGTGTCCATTTAAATGTTTGTAATTCGTACAAATGTAGAATTTTATTCCGATCGTCATGAAATTTTGCACAATTAACTTCCAAAACAAGAGAAAGATTGGTGTCTGCATAAGATTTCGTAATCTGACTTCCAACGTATATGTATGTAATACATAAACGGGAAAGGCTGTTACCAAAAATCTCCGATTTATTGGAGATATCTACATTCAGATGAAATAACGAAGATAATTAATGAAAAGTTAAATGCCTAATAAACGAACTATAGTGTTAAATTAAAAGGAAGGTGAGCTTTGGCCGTAATATTGATGTTTTATTGATAGCAGAATCGATTTTCGATCACAAAGTGATCATCTTCGGGGCTGTACAAATTAAACTCAGACACTGGTATCAAGTTATCAATATCCTTCTCAGTTTTGGTTATTAATAACTTGATACCAGTGTCCGAGTTTAATTTGTACAGCACTGAAGATGATCACTATGTGATCGAAAACCGATTCTGCTATGAATAAAACATCAATATTACGGCCAACGCTGGCCTTCCTTTTAATTTAACGTATATGGTCGTTGTGCACACAACACTCCATGCAGTCGCCAACCAACGAACTATAGTGTACTAAATTGACTGTAATTCCCGTTGTGAGAATAAGTTACAGCGGAATTTTCGAGAATTTGACAGGGACATGATTGCAAACTCTTATTTATTTATTTATTTATTAGTTGCCGTTGTTACATATTACATATACCATAGACGATATTTTAATCCGTGTTTCACAGTTATATTTATTATACAATACCACAGTACTATACAAACGCTAAGGCAAGTCGTGGATATAGTACCAAGAAAAGTTATTTGATCGAGGAGCAATCAAAGGATAGAACAAAACGCGAGATTTCCCTAACTGTGACGTAAACTGTTCGTAAAGTTCGAATCGTGCTCGAACACACCTCCACTCCAAATGGAGAAAACTGAGCTGAAAAAGTGGAAGACGAATTCTCCAAAAACACCACGAGATGCTTATCGCAACGTGTAACACCAGATGGCGCAACTAATCACCTCGTCATGCAGGTGAGAACTTATTCATTCGAAGCGTTCCGTTGACACCCAGTCAGCCAAATGTCTCCTTAGATTTAAAGCAACTGGCTTGAATTCGTTGTGGTATCAACAAGGCACAGGGCCAATCACTTCGTGCGGCCGGCAGATATTAAACATCCAGGGCGACACCGGACACGGCAGCTAGTTATTTATATTGTTGATAATGCAGGACATTCTCATGTGCCTCGCTGGGATGCGATTAAGTGATTTTTTTATTCCTGGGTGCACACAGACATGAACTTTTTGAATGACTATCAATCCTGCATCTTTCATTTTTTAGTTTTCTTTTACAGTACTGTACAAGTTCGATTTGGGCTATTTCCAAGTACCCTTTCAAAAATATTACCTCTTCAGTACATCACTTTGTACTTAAAGTTAAAAGTGGCAACAATAAAAATTAGATCTAATGACTTAGTGGATACATTAGTTAGTTATCTAAACACAAAAATCTGCGATGGCAAATATCGCCATTCAACGGAAGGTGTTATTACATAGAAGATGTGCAAACTTTACAAAGATGATAGGCACATGTGACATGTTTTCTATATTTTGCTGACGATAGACACAGACACAGTACAGATGGTTATGAAGATACTTTAATTAAAAGACACTGTAGTTTTAATAAGCTGTTATAAAAAATAACCATACTTTGTTATTTACTGTAACTGATGTACTATACACAGTGTCGCTGAAATGTCAATAGAATCGCCCAATGCACCTACCATTGCCTGGACTGTTGGGTACAGAAAAGCTACGAGGCATGTGCTATCATCTTTCTGGGGCTACAGTCTGCAGCTGGAATAAGTCCTTTGTGACAAAACCGTCCTTCTGAATGGGCCTTATTTGCCATCGCACATATTTTCCTTATCAAACACCTAACAAATGTATCTAGAAAATCATTACATCTAGTGTAACTTAAAGTCGGTTTGGTCACTGCCTTCAGCTTTAACTAAAATATTATATGCTGAAGACCTAACAGAGGGCGAGTAGTACGCGCACATTCAGGGTTGCGTACAAATTTATTTATGTACATAGACAGTTCATCCATTTCGGGAATCGAGAATCTTGATTATTTTCACTTGTTATCGACATTTATACTGGCAAGATATTGGTCCCGAGAATACCAAGCTTTTCGACAAGGTTTCAATTTCAAAAACATAAATATGACAAAGTCATGCAGGAGGTAGACGGCCACTTTTACACTGAAGAGGCAAATAAACTTGCACACGTGCCAAATACCGTGTGCGACCTCCGCGAGCACGCAGAAGTGCCGCGACACGACGTGGAATAGACACGACTAATGTCTGAAGTAATGCTGGAGGGAAATGACACCATGAATCCTGCAGGGCTGTCCGTAATTCCGTAAGAGCACGAGCGGGTGGAGATCTCTCCTGAATAACACGTTGCAAGGCATCCCAGGTATGCTCAATAATGTACATGTTTGGGGAGTTTGGTGGCCAGCGGAAGTGTTTAAACTGATAAGAGTGTTCCTGGAGCCATTCTGTACCAATTCTGGACGTGTGTGGTGTCGCATTGTCCTGCTGGGATTGCCATAGTCCGTTGGAATACACAATGGACCTGAATGTATGCAGGGGATCACAAAGGATGCTTACGTACGTGTCACCTGTCAGAGTCGTATCTAGACGTGTCAGGGGTCCCATATCACTCCAACTGCATACGCCCCACACCATTACAGAGCCTCCACCAGCCTAAACAGTCCCCTGCTGACATGCAGGGTCCATGGATTCATGAGCTTATCTGCACATCCGCACAAGTCAGTCCGCTCGGTACAATTAGAAAGGAGACTCGTCCGAGCAGGCAACATGTTTCCAGTCATCAACAGTCCAATGTCGGTGTTGATGGGCCCAGGCGAGGCGTAAAGCTTTATGTTGTGCAGTCATCAAGGGTACACGAATGGGCCTTCGGTTCCGAAAGCCCACATCGATGACGTTTCGTTGAATGTTTCGCACGCTGAAGCTTGATGACGGGCCAGCAGTGAAATCTGCAGCAGGTTAAGGAAGGACTGCACTTCTCTTCAGTCGTCGTTGGTCCCGCTCTTGCAGGATCTTTTTCCAGCAGCAGTGATGTCGGGGATTTGATGTTTTATCGGATTTCTGATATTCGCGGTACACTCGTGAAATGGTCGTACGGGAAAATCCCCACTTCATCGCTACCTCGGAGGTGATGTGTCCCTTCGCTCGTGAGCCGACAATAATACCACGTTTGGACTCAAATCTTCATAACCTGCCATTGTAGTAGCAGTGACCGATCTAACAACTGTACCACGCATCTGTTGTCTTATATATGCGTTGCCGACCGCAGAGCCGTACTCTGCCTGTTTACATACCTCTGTATTTGAATACGCATACATATACCAGTTGCTTTGGCACCTCAGTGTATAATGATCAGTAGTTCTCGAATGTGTGTTCCATATACAACTCGAATATTCATTTCTACGTACAGCAATCGCTCCTGGAAGTAAGTATTATGATGAATAAATTCCGAAACGCGTCATGTGACCAACAAAGTCGTTCCTTGCCTGATGTTTAGCTTTCACCGTTGCAACCGCGTCAGCCTGAATGCAGAACTTCTGATTGTTTTAATGTCAACTTTCGCGTTGGATAACAAATGACAAAAGAAATATTTTTAGTGTGATATAATTATAAATTAACAATTTTAGGATTTTTTACATTACTTGTGCTGTGAAACTTTGCTTCTTGCCAAATTTCGTGATTCTAGGTCAAAGGGAAGCACCCTATAGCTTTTGATCAAAGAGTTTGCCAGTATCAAAATACGCGACGTAAATGGACTTTTCTTTTGACTGCACTGACACGAAAGCTTCAATTTTTTATAACACCAAGGGATACAAATTTGAAATGGATATTTCTGCCACTACCTGATTACAGGAGTTTTTAACAGTCGGACGGACTACGAAGTGAATCTATAAGAGTTCCGTTTTTACCGCCTGAAGTACAGACCCTGAGAAACCGACCAAGGCTAAAATAATGCAATAAGTTAATTAAAAAAATGAAACTTAATAGTTCCAAGAATTATGGAGTCACTCAAAAATACCTGTATTGTATATGTCTGCTGTAAACGACGTAGCTCGAAAATAATAAATCGTAAGGAAATTTCGTGTGTTTAATGTTCAACTGCATCCCGAAATTGTAGCTTCAGTACAGAATCCATTAAGGAAGATCTAAATGATCAGTCAATTTACAGGTTTTCGTAGAAGAAAATTGAGTTTAATAGAAAACATCTGTGCGAATATTGTTATGTAAACATGTTATCGGGTCTACTGTCTTTGAACGTACAGAAAACGGCTCGAGGCAGTCTACATGTGAACACAGTATGCATATCCGTCTCACTCTCCAGTCGTAGACAGTATCAGACAAAATAATTTTGTTTCCATCATAGGGTGCATCATCACATTACCATCAAGACGAACGCGTTTGCTTCGGTAACAACCATTAAATGAGCGCGCTTTACTTGGCTCTGAAGTGTGTTGTCTTCTTTCTTAAAATAAATCGAAGGAAAGAAGACTGCGGTATGTCAGGTGGACAACGAGGTCTCTAGATATGCAGAATAGGAACCATTTGGTTATTAAAGATACAGCACAAACTTGAAAACAACACGAATGATGAAGGAAATAGGATGTGTCCCTTTCAAAGGAACCAATTCTGATATCAATCTGAATTTGGGGGAACATTGAAAAGATCGAATGGCCGGACGGGCCTCTCAAATGCAAGCGCAGTGCGTTGACCGCCGCAAAGTCTCGCTTGGGCAGTCATAAAATAGGGAATTGTAAAAACAAGATAGATAAACCGTACATGGAGAGAAAATATTACATAAACATTACAGCACTAACCTGATAAAATCGCAGGAAGCTCAGTGCTAGTCAGTTTCGGCTTCCAAGATAAGTGCGATTGTTTGAAATAACCATCATACTTCTGAAAATATTTCTGATTACAATAAATTGCAGCTTATAAATGTTTGGGAATGTGCCCACTCAGATTGCACCACACGGATTTTCAATTTCTTCCCAGTAATCTATTAGTAGTAGCTGAGAGGAATGGACAGTGTCTTGAAAGGAGGATATAAGATGAACATCAAAAAAAGCAAAACGAGGATAACGTAATGTAGTCGAATTAAATCGGGTAATGCTGGGGGAATTAGATTAGGAAAAGAGACACTTAAAAAAAAAAAAAGTTCAAATGTGTGTGAAATCTTATCGGACAAGGTCATAAGTCCCTATGCTTACACACTACTTAACCTAAATTATCCGAAGCACAAACACACACACCCATGCCCGAAGGAGTACTCAGACTTCCGCCAGGATCAGCCGCACAGTCCATGACTTAGGCGCCTGAGACCACTCGGCTAATCCCGCGCGGCAAGATACTTAAAGTAGTAAATGAGTATTGCTATTTGCGAAACAAAATAGCTGATGACTCTCGGAGTAGGGAGGATATAAGATGTAGACTGGGTATGGCAAGGAAAGCGTTTCTGTAGAAGAAAAATTTGTCGACATCAAGTATAGATTTAAGTTCAGGAAGTCTTTTCTGAAAATAATTGTATGTAGTGTAGCCTTGTATGGGAGTGAAACATGGACGATAACTAGTTTAGACAAGAAGAGAACAGAAGTTTTCGAAATGTGGTACTACAGAAGAATGCTGAAGATTAGACGGGTAAATTACGTAACTGATGAGGAGAAACTGAATAGTATTGGGGATAAGACGAATTTGTGGTGCAACTTGGCTAGAAGAAGGGTAGGTTGGTAGGACACCTTCTGAGGCATCAAGGTATCACCAGCTTAGTAATGGAGGGACGTGTGGAAGGTAAAACTCGTAGAGGGAGACCAAGAGATGAACACAGTAAGCAGGTTCAGACGGATGTAGGTTGCAGTAGTTACTCGGAAATGAAGAGGCTTGCACAGGACAGAGGTGCATGGAGAGCTGCATCAAAGCAGTGTCTGGACTGAAGACCACAACAACAATCTACTAGCGTAGCTTATTCTCAGCAATTGACAACATACTATAGAATTCCTCCTTCGTTAGAGTTACAGTGTTAAATCCAAAGAATATGAGGGCGGTCGGTATTCATTTGCACTTTCTCGTCCGAAGTGCTGTTAGGAGTGATTTTACTTTTATTTTTTGTCTTTTTCAAGATTGGCTTGCACGTCTATCTCGAAATGCGGTGGTGCGATGTCCTTGTTCTCACTGTGCCCAAAGGTTAATGTCTTGCTTCCTCGCAGAAAGTTCGAGGGCAGATGATGTAGCAGCACTTTACGCACTTACATGCATTTCCATCGCCAATACATCGTAATGAAGGTCCATGACCATTGAACTGAACTCCTAATAAAAACTAAGGAGATGAGTACATCTGCACCTCGTTTCTTCATATCTGTGTTTAAGTGCGATATGCCTCAAGTAGTCCCTCCCACATTTAGTTACTTAAAACAATTTCGTGGTGACTCAAAATTAAGAATTCGTCCCCACTGGAATGTACACTAAGGTGACAAAAGTCATGGGATAGCGATATGCAGATGGCGGTAGTATCGCGTATGCAAGGAATAAAAAGAGCAGTGCATTGCCAGAGCTGCCATTTGCACACAGGTGATTGATGTGGAAAGATTGCTGAAGTTATTATGGCCACACAGACTTTGAACGCGGAATGGTAGTTGGAGCTAGACGCATGGGACATCCCATTTCGGAAATTGTCAGAGAATTCAATATTCCGAGATACACAGTCTCAAGAGTGTATCGAGAGTTAGCAAATTTTTAGCATTACCTCTGACTACGGACAACGCAGTGGTCGACTTCCTCCACTGAACAACCGAGAGCAGCGGCGTTTCCGTGGAGCTGTCAGTGCTGACACACAAGCAGCACTGCGTGAAATGATCCCAGAAATAAATGTGGGACGTTCGACACACGTATCCATTAGGAGAGTGCGGCGAATTTGCCGTTAATGGGCTACGACAGCAGACGACCGAGGAGAGTGCCTCTGCCAACGACAAGACATCGCCCGCAACGCCTCTCTAGAGCTCGTGCACGATATGGGCTTGCGCATTAGGCGACTAGAAATCCGTGGCCTGGTCATATGAGTCCCGATTTCAGTTGGTAAGAGCCGATAGTAGGGTTCAAGTGCGGCGCAGACCCCCCAGCGAAGCCATAGACCCAAGTTGTTGGGGTTGCTTTGGGGAGCAGACCAGACAGCGAGGTTATCGGTCTCATCGGATTATGTAAGGACGGGGAAGGAAGTCGACCGCGTCGTTTCAAAGGAACCATCCCGGCATTTGCCTGGAGTGATTTAGGGAAATCACGGAAAAACTAAATCAGAAACGCCGGATGCAGACCCAAGTTGTCAACCAGTCTCTGTGCAAGCTGGTGGTGGCTCCATAACAGTGTGGAATGGACTGTGTCGTCTGGTAGAACTGCACTGATCGTTGAGCATCTGAAGCCATTCATGGACTTCATGTTCCCAAACAACGATGGAATTTTTATGGGTGACAATGCGCCAAGTCACTGGGGCACAATTGTTCGCGATTGGTTTGGAGAACATTTTGGACAGTTCGACTGAATTATTTGGCCACCCAGATCGCCCGACTTGTATCCCATCGAACATTTATGGGACATAATCGAGAGGTCAGTTCGTGCACAAAATCCTGTACCAACAGCACTTCCGCAATTATGGACGGCTGTAGAGGGAGCATGACCTAATTTTCCTGCAGGAGTCTTCCTACGACTCGTTTCTGCGCAACGCCGGGCAAGAGGGGTCCCTACACGGTATTAGGAGGTATTCCGCAGCTTTTGTCACCTCAATGTGTTATTTGGCAGCTCTGTTTCACACTGTTTTGTTATTACATCGTAGAGGAAGTGAAGTCTGGCTTTCCTGATTGGTCCTCTGACGTTGTTCCTGCAATCAGTACAGTGATGTACAGCAGATGTTTGTGAAGATCCTGTCACAAGGACGTCACATTGCAACATTTGCTAAGGTACAGAAAGTGAAGGAGGAGAACTGTGTAGAAAAACGTGCGCCGCGTAACGTAGGCATCAGTGTCTGGAAGCTGTTGCAGAGGAGCCGAGAGTAGGAGCCGGCTCATCAGAGCCACCAGTGAAAGCGAACGTGTCTGGCTGGCAGGCCGAATGTGTGTCGAGAGAGCTTCATGTGGGCCACAGACGGATTCGCCAGTCATCACGTTGAGTAACGCCGGCCGGCCTTGTCCACTCTTTCCGCATTCCCCAGTCTGCTGCCTCTGTGCGGCTCATCTGCATATTGCGCTCCAAACACGAGAAAACATTCGCCCATCTGGTGTGTATGGGTTCAAACACACATTATGCATCTGTCTCACAACGCACTCACGTCTAGCCTAAATGTGCTTCAGTACTGAGACCTACGATATGAGAGAGACCAAATGGCACACTTTCTCCTCGGTCTGGCGATGATATTTAAGTTCCTCACGTATACTTATCAATTCTCCATCAAATACGAAGGTTGGAACTTTACTGACCTTGAAAGCAGTCACCATCATTATTTGTAACCCGTTGCCAGCGATGTGGAAGTCGTAGGATACTCTTAGCAGTGCCAGTTGTGTTGACAGTTCCAGAGGCGCGGTCTGTTGCCCGACCAATGTGAAGCAGTTCTGATGCGAATGGGTTCAAACGGCTCTGAGCACTATGGGACTTAACTTCGGAGGTCATCAGTCCCCTATAACTTAGAACTACTTAAACCTAACTAACCTAAGGACATCACACACATCCATGCCCGAAGCAGGATTCGAACCTGCGACCGTAGCGGTCGCGCGGTTCCAGACTGTAGCGCCTAGAACCGCTCGGCCACCCCGGCCGGCTGAAGCGAATGGCTTGAAGTGTTTCATTCAGTTTAGAAATCGAGTTGAACTCAAGAGGGGTCATGGGAGTGCAGTAGGTGGTATAGCACTTAGCAGCTCCATCAGTCAAACAAATCAGTAACAGCTTGCACTGTACATGGTTGAGCATTGTCCTGCAAAATGATGGTCAGGTCCTGCCGAACGTGTCATCACTTCTGTCTCTAAGCTGGTCGTAGGATGTGCTCCAAAAATGATCAGCATAGAGACAGAAGTGATGACACTTTCTGCAGGACCTGACCATCATTTTGCAGGACAATGCTCAACCACGTACAGTGCAAGCTGTTACTGATTTGTTTGACTGATGGGGCTGCTGTTATACCAACTACTGCATTCCCCTGACTTAAGCCATCGTGAGTTCAACTTGATTTCTAAACTGAAGGAAACACTTCACGCCATTCGCTTCAGAATTGCTACAAATTCTTCGGGCAATGGACCACGCCGCCCGAACTGTCAACACAACTGGCACTGCTAAGAGTATCCTGCGATTTCCACATCGCTGGCAACGGGTTATTGACAATGCTGGTGACTACTTTGAAGGTCAGTAAAACTTTCAAACGCGTATCTATTTTTACGAGCTGTAAATAAATAGTTGCCACTATTAAAGTTCCAACTTTCGTATTACTATTAACATTGGTCAATGTAACAGTTCACTATGATGACTTGCTACAGAAGAGAATAAACTCCTAACTGGTCACGAAATGAGCGCTATGCCCATCTATCACGATTATAGCCCTCAAAAACCTTGAGATATCTTGCCTATACCAATGCTGACTGGTTTCCTAGTTCTCCCAAAGTCTATCGCTCTCTGCATATCGTATTCTCCACATCACCTTCCATGCACACCTGGCACACGCGTCGTTTGTCGTTTAGCTACGTTCCCGTTCCCGTTCCCCTCCCCCCCCCTTCCCCCGCACCATAAATTGCCGTCCTGGATACGAGGCACGAGATAAACATCGCCCGTGTGTGACTGGCTGCACCATACACCACATGCCTTATAATCATCTCTACAGCCTGTAGACGCCAACACCGTTTCGTACGAAGTCTCGAGAAGAGACATATTGCTAGTAATTCGAAATTGAAGGAACTTAGATAAAATGCCTGATTTTCAGATAAGTTCCCAATTTCGGATACTGTCGGAAATGTTCAACTAAGTGCCGGAATTTAAGCCCAAAAATTGTGAAGCATCACAGTTGGATCGCAAAACTGAAAAAGGTAGAGATGTCTATGTGGCAGTCACTTTTTTCATTTTTCCATTATCTGAATTTTTGCTTGTAGCACTTCGTGGTTCCATTCTGCAGTGAAAATAACGATAAAACACGACTATCGTGCTATGAACATCTGAATATGATCACGTCTGGTGAGCGAAACTAGTAATAAACCAAATAATATTTTACCTGTGGCGGTTTGTTTGCGAATTCGTCATCTAGCTCTACATCTCTTCAATCCATACTTAAGTGATTGGCAGAAGGTTCATCGAACAACTCTCAGGATATTTCTCTACCGTTCCAGTCTCGAATAGCAAGTAGAAAAAACGAAAACCTCCGTGAGAATTACCATTTTCCATTTTATTACGATGGTCATTTCTCCCCTTGTAGGAGTGGTCTACAAAATATTTTCGTATTAGAAGGAGGAAGTTAGTGATTAACATCTCGTGAAAGTATCTCGTCGCAGCGAGAAACGCCTTTGTTTTCATGATTGCCTCCGTATCTTGCTTATCATATAAGTCACACTTTAAGCCCTATTTCTCATTAATAACGAAATGAGCTGCACTTCTTTGAACTTTTTCATGTCCTACGTCAATTCTGATTGTTAAGGATCCCATACCGAACAGTGTACGCTGCCGGAATCAGAATAAGAAATGAGACACAAAAAGTAGATGAGTTTTGCAATTTGGCCGAGGATATCAAAAGTAGACTGGCAACGGCAAGAAGAGTGTTTCAGAAGAAGAGGAGTTTGTTAACATAGGTTGCAGATGTGTTAGCGAGATTTTCTAAAGATATTTGTCTGGAGTGTAGCAGTGTATTGAATTGAAACATGGACGATAAACAGTTTAGCGAAGAAGAGAACAGAGGCTTTTGAAATGTGATGCTCAAAAGAATACTGAAAGTTAGATGGGTAGATAGCAAACCTTTACGCGAAAAAATACGACGAAAACGATGTCTAAGGCTACAAAGCTATGCCACAGCCAGCGCAGGTACTGGTAAAGGCCTACCCGTATTAAAGTGTGCGTGTGAAATGTGTTAGTTCTTGCGAATATCATTTTGTTACTTCACTATTTATGAAACATAAGTAATTCCCAATTTCAGGTACGGAAATATGGAAGCAATGTCTTACGGAAGTACTCACCTACCTCAGACTTTTCCCCGCGATCGGAAGCCATTATGTGTAGAGTAAGGAATGATTAGGGAGCTGCTACGAAGAGAGTTACGGGTTTCTAAAGACAGCTCGCACATTCGTTTTTCCTCACTCTACACCGAAATCTAGCAACGGAGAATTTTTAATTTTGTAATAGCACTGTTTTGTGTCATAGCCAGACACAAATTAGGCAGGTCGATGTCTAAAAGTGTAGTAGAGAACGGACGGTAGCATGATTGCATATCAGTACCGATGAACAAGTCAAAATCGTCTTAAAAAATAACGGCACATAGAATCAAGGTTCGAAAACCGAAGTCCAGATACAGAACGCGAGGTATCAGTTGTCTCTGTGGTTCGGCGTATAGATACTACAACATGAAGTTACGAACTGCCAATCCAAGCGCCGGGCCGAGCATGTATTTCCTGCAGCACGCCAACGACCATCTGCACATCACTACAGTATCTCTCCCTTCGCAAGGAAGCCTACGAAGTTTCCCTCCATTCTGATCTTATAAAGAGCAACCGAAAGCTAAGCAAGAGTCTTCCGAAAATACACAATATCTCCTATACCACACAAGCAGTGTAAAAGCCCAATACCGTGGAAAATATCACATGACTCGGTTTAAATCAGTTAGGAGTTTCAGACAGCGACAGGCGCCGGGTGAAACGATACGGCCACATTTTCCCTACATAGACTTTTACTTGTGTTGTGTTTGCTATGGCTTATGGTGTCGTAGCGACCATAAGCAGAAGTATGTGCTACGTGGATACTGTCGCCGTCATTCTCTGAGTCGGTTTCTACATCGGCAGCGTGAGCGATATGGGACATTACTCCCACACGAGGAATACGGAAGTGATTTAATTGACACGAGAGTGATTAACTGCATGCCTCCGACTTTACTGCACACTTATGCTACGGCATCGCATGCAGCTCCGTTCAAACGCTGTGTTCACAGGAGACTGAACGCTAAACGGAAGCTCATCCCTGGCGAACACTGACTGCGTAGCAACCGGGGATGGTCGTCGGCAGGGCAGCAACCACGACGGGCACTGTGAATAGATTACGCAAGTTTTTTTCTGTAAATAAACATCGCCTTCTTTTACCGCACTGTATTTTGTTTCTCCCAGACGCGTTCCGCCTTCTTTCCAATTCAATGCATCATGAGTGGGATATAGAACAGTATAGTTTCGTTTTGATACATGTTATTTGTAGATTATAAGACGGTTAATCTCTCCTTTTTTACGTAAATAAGTGCTTACAGTTCTTCGCGTTTTTAGTTGGAGTCTGCGTTTCCTCTAATGTGGCCACACTACAGATCTATTTACTAAAAATATGCATGTTTTTGTGTTCCGACCTTTTTTCTTCCCACTTTTCATCTTGCTTGCTCTTAATGCTGTGATGCACTATCAGTCTTCTGTCATTAATTACTGATATTTGATCGAAAACAGTGATTTCATGATATAAGGATGATACAACTAGTGGCTATCATCTGTTCACTAAATTGAAGGAACATCTTCGTGGAAAACACTTTGCCGACGACGACGATGTGAAAATGGAAGTGAAGAACTGGCTGAAGAAGGCGGCGGGAGACGTCTCTAACACAGAACCCAAAAAACTAGTCCCACAGATGAAGAAGTGTGTTGAGGTAAATAGTGACCATGTGGGGAAAATGATGCAATACTTTTACTACAATTAACGTAAATTTTATTAAAATTAATTCATTTTTTGTACCTCAAAAATTTTTTGTAACCTTACTTTCCCGGTTAGCCTCCTGAAATGACAGTTTTCGATCAAATTTCTATCATTAGTGACAGAAGACTGATAGTGCGTCTCGACAATAAGGGCAAACAAGACGAAAAGTGGGAAGAAAAAGGTTCGGAACATAAAAACACGCTTATGTTTCGTAAATACAGTTGTGGTGCGACCAGATGAGAAGAAACGCAGATGCCAACCAAAATGTGAAGAACTGTAAATAATCACTTATTTACATAGAAAACGAGGCGTGAACTGTTTTATAATCTACAAGCAACACATATCACTCTACAGCTCACCGATGATGCGAAACGCGTCTGGGAGAAATAAAATACAGTGCATCAAGAGAAGACTTTTTTATTTACGAAATACATAACTCAGTGCTTGTTGCGGAGGATGGCCACACAAATAAACTCGAGATTTGGTATGATTGGTATCTTCCATTTTCATCCACTTGTTTTTGTACCGCATGGTCTTATTCCTGATGACGATCCATCAGTGAACATTCCTACCCTCACACGTTCTGGAGACAAAGCTCCTCTCAGCGATCCACCTTATCCCGTCTTCACGCGCCGTTATGATACCGACGAATTGGACAGCACTACCATAAGTAGCCCATGCAAGGCGAATTTGGAGTCCTCAAAACAAATACGTAATGAAGATGTTGCTTCTAGCTACGAAGTCATGGGGAAAAACAAGAGAAAAGAAAACAAATGCTGCTACAAGAAAATAATTTACGAATGGCAAACGAAAAATAAAAATTACGTGAAAAAATAACAGATCGCATTGAAATTCTGACGACATTTTGTATGTGTCAACTGACGACGAGGATGTTTGTGATGAAGAGTGTATTTCTTTAAACAGTCCCACAAAGACGATTGATGTAGTGGAGAATAGATAAGATACTTTCTGTAATTTCATGGGAAACAAGTTATTCATAGCAGTGCAGAAGCGTCAATGGAAAAACTATAAATGTGGTTTATAAGTGCCTAAACGAAAGCGTCAAAACAATGTACAGTAAACGAAACAAAGCAAACGATTGTTCAAAAAATGGTTCAAATGGCTCTGAGCACTATGGGACTTAACATCTGAGGTCATCAGTCCCCTACAACTTAGAACTACTTAAACCTAACTAACCTAAGGACATCACACACATCCATGCCCAAGGCAGGATTCGAACCTGCGACCGTAGCAGTCGCGCGGTTCCAGACTGAAGCGCCTAGAACTGCTCGGCCACCGCGGCCGGCCAAACGATTGTGCAGAAACAACAGCTGTGATAGGCTTATGCACAATTTATACAGTATCTTGTTTAATTTAATTTCCATTCTGTAGTATTGTCACATTAAGGATGGCATTTCTGCAAATTACATTTCATTATGACACCCCTAAATCTATGTATGAATCAAATATTTTACAGAGTAAATGAAAGGACTTCCGTTATCAGGTTTAAGCTAAATAATTTAGATTACGAAATTAGGTAACTACACTATCCTAAATTAAGCGTCCTTTGTTATTTAATTTAAATTTGCTCTTATTCACGTTCTCAGTACGATTTCTGATAAAACACACAATAACTCAATCAGGAGGCATATCTTTATAATGTACTTGGAAATTCTAGCCGAAAATTGCTTTCCATTCTGGAGAAACAGATTTTTTACGAACTGTATCCGATGACTGGCCGTGCTGCTCCCTGAATGGGGGAGGAAGAATTTGGATATGAAGGTGGAGGCTCTCTCGAAGAATTCCAGTCATATTATCATCCGACTGACAGTGTCGTCTTGAAGACACATTTCATAAAGTTTCATACCATTCTTGCCCGAAGATGACGAATGGGAAACTTGAAACATTAGTTAAGGACGACACTGCTACTCAGATGACAAACAGAAAAGGTTTCATCAGTGACCTTGATATTCACAAAGGCAGCACTGAAAAGGTGCTATCTGAATGTTTTATTTTTAGTGTATACGAGTAGTTATATCTACGGAAAATATATCCTATGGAGGAAAATGTTTTCACATTTGTCAAACTCCTTTACTTAAAATATCATGTGACAGAAGTTGCTGATACTTAGAAAGATAAATCTTCCTTCGATGTTTGTTAGTGAGAAAAATACGTACGCGAGAATCGTCACGGTCTGCATAAAGACTTTTACCTGTACTCCCCCCGCCCCCCCCCCCCCCCCCACACACACACACACAAACACTCTTCAAGTGTGAAAGAAAAAAATATTAATGTTTCACTTCACCACAGAAGTATTCCTCTACTTTTACACATTCACTGGGCGCCTTGATTTTCATAATTTACTGAAAACTGTACAACATAAAGGCAGTATTGCACTGCCACATAAACCTGAACGCGGTGATGGAGCAACGCTGTTTTAGTACTTCTCCCGCTCGCTCTAACAGCCAGTCTTCCTGTATTATTTTCCTTTTATTACATATCCGGATGCCGGTGCAGCAACTACTACTTAACCTGTATGTTGTGAGTGGCGACTGTTATATGATGCAACAATATGTAGAGAATTACGACCACACGCGAGTCGTCGCAGTGAAACGCGAAAGACGGTTTGTACTCCAGCGTGTCCCGTTTCACTGTGTGATCCCTGTAATTAATGGCGTAAGTTCGTAGACAGGCGTATTCCGTTACGATACGTTAAAAAAAAAGGCTAAAACTCAAAGAAGGAAGTAAGACTAGGGCTCAGCGTAGTCGTCGACGACGACGACGACGACGTGATTAGAGACGGAACACACAGCGTCGGATTGATGGAAGGAAACTGCCGATGTCTTATTCAAAACAACCATCCCGTCATTTGCTTTAAGCGATTTAGGGAACCCACGAGAATCCTAAATCTGAATTACCGGATGAAAAATTTGAAGCGCTGTAATCCCGAATATAAGTCCAGTGTGCTAATCGCCGCAATATCTCGTCTGATTCAAATATAAACAAACTAATAAAACACTTTCAATGTTGTTGTTGTTGTTGTCTTCAGTCCAGAGACCGGTTTACTGCAGCTCTCCATGCTACTCTATGCTGTGCAAACCTCTTCATCTCCGAGTAACAACTGCAGCCTACATCCTTCTGAATCTGCTTAGTGTGTTCATCTCTTGGTCTCCCTCTACAATTTTTACCCTCCACGCTTCCTTCAAATACTAAATTGGTGGTCCCTTGATGTCTCAGAACATGTCCTACCAACCGATCTCTTGTTCTAGTCAAGTTGTGCCTCTTCTCCCCAATTCTGTTCAGCACCTCCTCATCAGTAACGTGATCTACCCGTCTAATCTTCAGTATTCTTCTGTAACACCACGTTTCGAAAGCTTCTATTCTCTTCTTGTCTAAACTGTTTACCGTCCATGTTTCACTCCCATACTCAGCTACACTCCATACAAATACTTTCAGAAAGGACTTCCTGACGTTTAAATCTATACTCGATGTAAATAAATTTCTCCAGAAACGCTTACTTTGCCATAGCCAGTCTACATTTTATATCCTCTATACTTCGACCATCATCAGTTATTTTGCTTCCTAAGTAGCAAAACTCATCTAGTACTTCAGGTGTCTCATTTCCTAATCTAATTCCCTCAGCATCATCTGACTTAATTCGACTACATTCCATCATCCTCGTTTTGTTTTTGTTGATGTTCATCTTGTATCCTCCTTTCAAGATACTGTCCATTCCATTCAACTGCTCTTCCAGGTCCTTTGCTGTCTCTGACGTAATTACAATGTCGTCGCCAAACCACAAAGTTTTTATTTCTTCTCCATGAATTTTAATTCCTACTCCAAGTTTTTCTTTTGTTTCCTTTACTGCCTTCTCAATATACAGACTGAATAATATCGGGGATAGGCTGCAACCCTGTGTCACTCTCTCCTCAATCACTGCATCCATTTCGTGTCCCTGGACTCTTATAACTGCCATTTGGTTTCTGTGCAAATTGTAAATAGCCTTTCGTTCCCTGTATTTTACCCCTGCCACCTTCAGAATGTGAGAGTGAGTATTTCAGTCAACATGGTCAAACGCTTTCTCGAAGTCTACACATGCTAGAAATGTAGGTTTGCCTTTCCTCAACCTATCGTCTAAGATATGTCGTAGGGTCAGTATTGCCTCGCGTGATCCAACGTTTCTACAGAATCCAAACTGATCTTCCTCGAGGTCGGCTGCTATCAGTTTTTCCATTCGTCTGTGAAGAATTCTTGTTAGTATTTTGCAACCGTGACTTATTAAATTGATAGTTGGGTAATTTGCACATCTGTCAACACCTACTTTCTTTGAGATTGGAATTATTACATTATTCTTGAAGTCTGAGAGCATTTCGCCTGTCTCATACATCTTGCTCACCAAATGGATGAACTTTGTCGTGGCTGGCTCACCCAAGGCTGTATAATCCCAAAAGAATCGTGCGGTTTCTTGGACAGTATCCCCTCAATCCTCTTCCCCCTCCCAACTCCCCCCACCCCCCCACCCCGTCACTCTCCACAGAGACGTAGCGCCCTTACATCACGTCACATCCATAGCAATTAATACGAGCGAGCATCTTCCCACGGAGATGAGTCATGGGTCTGTCGTAATAGCCGTACGATCAGATCAAACAGTAGCTGCTAGTAGTTATGGCTGTGGCTGAAAGGTGTCAGTATCTTACGGACTATAAAATTCTTAGCAGTGAAAATAATTTCTTTTGGAAACTGTACTGTATCCTCTGTGAATATTACTTCTATTAATTACTGTTGAGTCAATAAATTTAGTTATTAGTGGGTATGCAGGTGTGGATCCAAAAAAAAAAAAAAACGATGAATATTATCATGTCTATTGATCTTGCTTAGCGTGAGAACTGTGGATGTAGAGTGAATCATACTCTCATGGGAAATTTCAAAAGTGCCACTAGCCAGTTTACTGTACTGAGAAAACAGGAAACATCTTACGATTATTCAATTATTTAAAGAGATAGCTGTCTTGATATCCGCGTATTTTTTTAAATTTGTTCATTTAATAAATTATTCATAAAAGCTGTTGGGCTGTGATTGGTTAAATGCTAAAGACGCGGGGTAGCGTGGGTTTAATACTGATATTGGATTTGCTGTGATATCTATCAGCCAATCGCAGGGCTGTACCTTCGCGAGTATTTTGTGAGTTAATGGACTGATCTGTGATGTATAGGACAGTCGCAGCTCAGCCTTTATTGAGTTGGGACGCTTGTATTAGGAGCTCTTAAGAGAAGTGATGATTTTGCGGAATTATGAGTTAAACTTGACTGTGGAGTGCCACAAAGTGAACGCGACCGTGTTTGTGTGATAGACAAGCACGCGAAATTCTGATTTTTATGTACAAACTGTAACTTTTGAATCAACTAAAATGTGCGTGACGTATTGTGCAAGTCGAGACCGAAACCTGAATTTCCAAAGCGATGGTGTTGCGGAATATCTGAGGGAGCATTTGTCACAGACAATACGTTTTGTAATCTCTTGCCAACAGGTTAGATTTGTTACCATGAACTGGCTAATGCAAGTGACTGTGACTGTCTCTGTCTCTGTCTCTCTCTCTCTCTCTCTGTGTGTGTGTGTGTGTGTGTGTGTGTGTGTGTGTGTGTGTGTGAGAGAGAGAGAGAGAGAGAGAGAGAGAGAGAGAGATAGAGAGAGAGAGAGAGAGAGAGAGAGAGATCCTGAAACTAGAAAACATTCGTTGCAACCTCTAGACACGAATAATGCGATTGGTTACACTACAGATTTTCGAGTCGAAATAGACTGTTCGTTTTCTAACAGAGCAGGTTTGTGGACCGGACTGCAGACAAAGGTGAGTAGATATTTTCTGTAGAATGGGCTCCGCCCTCCCTCCTCCCAGGTTCCAATGAGATGTATCACCAAATTTATACGCTCACGGACTGAACAAATCACTACACTGAAATTGTGGATGCAAGCTGTTTTAGATTGTTACTTACAAGACCCTAAATACGCTCAGAAACGACGAAATGTCGTGTCGTTTGATCTGTCACGAAGTCACAACTCGATACTGAAGTTATTAGAAAGGCAGAACTAGTTCAGCTGAACAGGGACACGGAAATTGAATGGCTATTTCCTCAATATGGGAACCACCGTAGTATGTGCCCGAAGTGGCTTAATAATAAATGAAAACCGTAATCAAGTGGAACAGAAAGGGATTTGTAATTTGAGCTCTTTGACATGCGTCTAAATTCGCCGTGGATGGCAGTTAATATGTCTTCCTCCTAGCCCTTAGTTGCTAGACAAACGTCCGGACGTTCAATCTTCGAAGTGTAAACCCACGCAGCGAAGTATTGTCTAATCTGTCTGGCGATGGGCTGTGGTTGAGGCAGCAATCAACATTATTCCCCTCGCTCGTTCACGTCTTCAGTGGGCTGTTTCAATCTCTGCTACATCTGTTTCACCGTTGCCCGGCTGTCATTCCCTTCACCTTAAAGTACAAGCAATGTACCAGGAGGTTATGACTGAGGTGCGGCTACTCACAGATGTCGGGTCTGGGCTGTAATTACCGTATGGTACCGAAACTTGGTAGATATGCTAAGAAGTTAATGAGGAACCGATTTAAGCTGAAAAAATTAGTTCCAATTTTTGCCACCAGGTGCAAATTTGTCGCTGTAGATCACGTCGCTTTACGGATGCAGCATCTCGTCGATGTTTCCGGTGCTCATGTTGAACAATCCGTGTAAGCCTCGGTTATTAATATAATCAAGATTTTGCCTCCCCCACTTATCCGACTTTTTCTGGCAATATCCTGTTCCTAATACATTACGCATGGAAATTCTGTAAGTTTTTCTTGCATACAAAGGCGTATTGTACATCTACATGGTTACTCTGCAATTCACACTTAAGTGCCTGGCAGAGGGTTCATCGAACCATTTTCATACTACTTCTCTACCATTCCACTCTCGAATGGCACGTGGGAAAAAGGAACATCTAAATCTTTCCGTTCTAGCTCTGATTTCTCTTATTTCATTATGATAATCATTTCTACCTACGTAGGTCTCAACAAAATATTTTCGCATTCGGAAGAGAAAGTTGATGATTGAAATTTCGTAAATAGATCTCGCCGCAAAGAAAACCGCCTTTGTTTTCAGTGACTGCCACGCCAACTCGGGTATCATATCAGTGACACTCTCATCCCTATTGCGCGATAACACGAAACGGGCTGCCCTTCTTTGCACTTTTTCGACTTCCTCCGTCAGTTCTACCTGGTAAGGATCCCCCACACCGCGCAACAATATTTCAGCAGAGGGCGGACAAGTGCCTCGGGACCCAAAGATATGGGTGCGGCCGAATAGACTCCCATATTTCGTTACGTTACAGACTTTGGGAAGATGGCTGTCAAGCAGGCAGGGTGAGGTCCTGTCCCCTTGGTAAGTGATAAGGTTTCCCGCTAGCAAAATGTCATGGCCAAGAGAACAATGGGATTATCTAACCATATCACTCTTCAGCAACACTGAATGGATGAACGTGATACAAAGATTGATTCAGAAGAGCATCCGTAACAATCTTAACCTGGCCGTGTCGATACTGAGATGGGTTCTAAAACCAAGGAAAACTGGACCTAAATTACTAAGGAAACAACATGGTCATTCTAGTCGATCCAGAACTCCAAAAAACATCGCAACTGTCAAGGGGTCCGTCGAGTAAGCTGCAGGTGTTCTACACAAAGACAATTGCATATACTGATGAACCAAAACATTACGATAGTCTACCTAGGAGCGTGTCGGTCTACCTTTGCAACGTAACATAGCAGCGATTCTGCGACCAGTCCTTGGTACTTTTCCGAAGGTATGCGGTATCACACGTCTACGCAACGGTCGCGTAATTTCCTTAAATTACGTAGCTGGCGACCCATAGCGTCCCAGGTATTTTCCACCGGGTTCCGATCAGGAGACTTCTGTGCCCACTATGTCGTAAGTCCGCTATTATGCTCTTCAGACCACTGTAGCACGATTCTGGCCTTCTGACACGGATAGTTACATTAACAAACGGTTCAAATGGCTCTGAGCACTGTGGTACTTAACTTCTGAGGCCATCGGTCCCCTAGAACTTAGAACTACTTAAACCTAACTAACCTAAGGACATCACACACACCCATGCCCGAGGCAGGATTCGAACCTGCCAACGTAGCTGTCGCGCAGTTACAGACTGTAGCGCCTAGAACCGCTCGGCCACCCCGGCCGGCTTACATTAACAAGCCAAGACATTATGAGCACTGCCCACCGCGATGTTGGAATCCGCCTGGGGGCGTTGTGCGCACGTGACGCAGTAACGACAGTATGTAAGCGGAGCAGATGCGGACCGGGGATCACCCTGGCGAAGATATGGGCTGCAAATGGGGAAATACATTGAGATAAGAGACTTTGAGAAAGTGCAGATTATCATTACGCAGAGCATATGAACGAGTACCTCGAAAATGGCGAGGCTGATCGAATGTTCACGTGCTACTGTCGTGAGCGTCTACGGTAAGACGTAGGACAGTGAAACGACGTCTGGCCGCTAAATGGTTCGTCCACCACTCTTCACAGGACGTGGGTTTCGGAGGCTTGTCTGCTCTGTAAGGGCGATACATGCTGATCTTTGGCATCTCTGCCGAAAGAACAATATGCTGGTGCGTTCGTCGTAGATTGTACATTGTTGAACATGGGGCTCCGGAGCAGAACACCCCTACGTGGTTACATATTGACCCAACGACATCATCAATTACGATTGCAGTGGGTTCGGGATCATTGGGATTCGGCCGCGGATCAATGGAACGTATCAGCTCTTCGGGCGAATCACACTTTTGGTGGACTAGGTCGATGGTCGTCTACACGAACGCCCTCATCCAGTAGAACGGCGGCTCGAAACCTGCACTCCCGAGGACGACGCTTCAACCCCGCATCGGCCATCCTGATTTAGGTTTTCTGTGATTTCCCTAAATCGCTCCTGGCAAATGCCGGGATGGTTCCTTTGAAAGGGGACGGCAGACTTCCTTCCCCGTCCTTCCTTAATCCAATGAGACCGATGACCTCGTTGTCTGGTCTCCTCCCCCAGACAACATAACGCAACCTCGAAACGAGCAGCGCGCGACGCACGTAGGCTGATGGGAGCAGCTATTGCAGACATTCTCCTGGGCCAAGCTCGCACGGAAAGATTTAAGTGTCGTTTTTTCCGCGCGCTGTTCGAGAGTGCAACGGCAGAAAGATAAGTTCAAGACGGTTCGATGAACCCTCTGCTAGGCATTTAATTGTGAAATGCAGAATAATAATGAACATGTAGATGAAATCAGGGAGGCTGGAAGTTTTATTTGATTTGGCGTTAAATGGAAGTCTTTTGAGTTGACGCCATTTCGGCGACTTGGGCGTCAATGGGGATGAGATGATGATGATGAGGAAAACACAACATCCAGTCTCTGAGCGGAGAAAATCTCCGACCCAGCCGGGAATCGAACCAGGGTCCGTTTGCACGGCATTCTGTCGCGCTGAGCATGCAGCTATCGGGGCGGACGGCGTTAAATTGAAACTTACGTTTACAACATCGGTTTCAAACCATCCAATAGCACGAGAAGGCAATAAGAGAATAAATCTCCGCCATTGCTCGAGATATACTGCGGAAAGTTTCGAAAAACTTCGCGCAAAATCTTCGCTTTCGTGTCGCATGTGATGGCTGTCAGTTGGAGCAGGTTTGAGAACCTAGGTTCAAGAACCTTTTTACAAGTACGTTTAGAAAAAAAAAACGAAACATGTTTGTGTCGTTTCTAGTTTGTTTCTGATGGCTTTCAAAGTACGGGAGTTCAGTAGAAGATAAATTCGTCCGTGGAATTTCGCCGGTAAGGTTTGGTAAAGTAACAATGTACAGTTCCTTCCTCATCACCAGACTGCACACGAAAATCATTAATTAAACGCCACACATCCGCGCTGTTTTACTTGCTGTGATTGCCATCACTAGAATGGAGCGTTAAGCTTGGTGCGACTCGTGGTGCTATTCAAAAGGAGTAGGCTGTGAGTACAAGGTTTTTAACCTCTCCCTTCGATATCAGCATACAACTACAACCAAAAAATACACTCTAAAGGGACTCATCACACTCGCCTGCAGCAAACATTCTTGAAGAACTAAATTCGCATTTCATTAAGTAAATGTGTCAACATGCGTTATTAACTGAAATATTTCAAATTAGGTGAGTATGTTATGCTTAGGGTCTCTGAGACAGTACTAGTACTAAATAGTATTAGTAAAACACTACGACTGCGAAACTTTTTTGCAGTAAAGAACAGATAAAATGGCATCAGTTCACGCCCTTCTTTCTGCTAATATTCGGAGACCCGGTGCAGCGATCGCCAGACTACTTATAAGTCACTCTGAAGAAGGCCCCCTGGTTTACGGGTCCGCGCATAGTTGTTACAAAGGAAACTGCACTCTGTAGTTCATTGTGGTTGTGTACCTCTGCTCGTCGCTGACCTTCGGAGATTCGCGGGATCTGCAGGTGACGTTGCTGACCTGGGGAAGGAAAGTCATTCTGCCGGCCACGGCCGCTTCCCTTTTGTTACCCAGCCCGAAGAAGCCGGCGGCTATCCCGTCACTTCCTAAAGAATGGAAAGGAAGGCTAGGGGGGAGGAACTCCCGTCAACTTCGAGGTCTGTGGAGATGACCGTCGCCATCATCTATACTAATAATAAAATATGTACAACCGTCGTATCCGTCCCTCTTTCAACGCGCTAAATCTCTAAACCCAACAGACGAATTTTCAGGAGTTTTTCGCAGGTAAATAGTGCATAGTTTGGGCACCGTACAGGCTTTAGTTCAACAAAATCGGATCACAGACGAAAAAGATATCGTGATTCAAAG
Organism: Schistocerca serialis cubense; assembly: GCF_023864345.2. NCBI lineage: Eukaryota > Metazoa > Arthropoda > Insecta > Orthoptera > Acrididae > Schistocerca > Schistocerca serialis. Next base: position 111,229,985 of record NC_064639.1, on the reverse strand, counting down.
TTTCACCACAACTTTTTTGTCCGTCTGTCTTTCTGACTGACTGACTGAACACGCCAGTCTGCAAAACTTCTAGACGGAGTTCTATGGGGAGTTAGTAACTCAATCTTAGCTAGGGGCTCTGTACAGGCTATTTTTGATCGAGATTGGATAACAAAGAAATAATGACATTTAAGCACCAAATTTTATTTATTCCAGTCTTTGATCACAATATCAATTCTTTTGACCATGACGGGTTTCACTCAGTAATGACCATTCTCAGGTCTTTTCTACACCATGTCCTAAAGTGATAAGGCGGTAATGGCATCGTCAAAACATATAAATATACTCAGCGCGGCATCGTCACATAGATCTTAAATAAGGTGTAGAGTAGGCCACATCGTCCAGTCATTTTTGCAGAAATGAATGTGTGGACGATGTGGCCTATTTCGTGTCGTTAAGTATCCAGTCATTGATTCAGATGCCGTTTCTCTATTTGCTATACCACTCTGTGAAGCTAGTTTTAAGAGGAGTCAAAATGATAAAAAGGAAGAAACCTATGATATACCACATCGGAAAAACTTCAAATAATCGCAGCGTAGACTGCAGCAAGAAAGCTACCGTCTGAATGCCAGCGCCACTCCGCGATTTCTGTTGGAACTACTTTCTCTTCGCAAGTGCACTTGACGCTCTCTTACGTACAGACTGCACACTAAGTGAACGGCAGGCCGCTACAGCTTGCCGTTTCCTTAATTATTCAGAAAATGTATACGAATTTAACTACAGAAGCCACACAGAGTTTACTTGAGTGATTGAAATCTGAGTGGACAGAAAACAAAGATATACTGTTCACTAAAACTAAAACTGTTCTCAACCCTGTGGCTAATTTGTATCCCACATGACTAAGCATTGTGAAGGCACGCAGTTCTCTACTGTGACGGTACGGCAAGTGCGAATTTTCCAACGGGATTTACGATGAAAAGAGTGCGTCAGGAGTATCTTTAGGTGCAGCGGCCAAACTGTCTGGGATTAGCAGTACGGTCAAACAGACACCGGAGTAGCAACTTCAAGAGAACAACATTGTACATTTTATCGTCAGATAGAAATTTAGTTTTCGCATTGTATGTATTAGCGCCTACTCACTCTTCATCGTCGTCGAAATGAAAGAAAGCAAGCAGAAGAGGAAATGGTGGATCAACCTATACTGAAAGGTCAAGAAAGGAAAAGCTTGTTCCCCACATAAGGAAATGAATGAATATACCGATAAATGTTTTGAGGGTTATCCAATAACAGTTAATGGTTTCAAAATTTTGACTGCATCTCCATTTCCCGGCTTAAATAGCTGAGATGCAGGCTTTCATTGAAGCACCTTCAACATCCATGCATAGAATTGTTTACCAACGTTTACTTGTTAGTACTGTGGCCGGGTACTCCCTGTTTTTATTAGTGGTTGGGTTGGGGTTGGGTTGTTTGGGGAAGGAGACCAGACAGCGAGGTCATCGATCTCATCGGATTCGGGAAGGATGGGGAAGGAAGTCGGCCGTGCCCTTTCAAAGGAACCATCCCGGCATTTGCCTGGAGCGATTTAGGGAAATCACGGAAAACCTAAATCACGATGGCCGGACGCGGGATTGAACCGTCGTCCTCCCGAATGCGAGTCCAGTGTTTTATTAGTGGTCCGGACACCAATACCTGTTCGTATATCGGCCGTTGAAGATCCGCGGTTGACTGCCTGCATTTTATTTATAGATGAGGCCGGATTCACAGTAGATTCGTGATAAATTACTACAATAAATACTTACGGGCAGACGGAAATCCTCGAGCAGTCATAGAGCTGAGGCATCAGGATCGCTTCAGTATCAATGTATGGGTGGGAATTGTGCCATACACTGTGACGGAATGTCACATAAATTGACATTTCGAGAAAAATTAAAAGGGTTTTTTGTGTGTTAAAAATAGTGACGTGTAACCTACAAATTATTGAAAGACTGCGTCCGTGTGCGCGATGAATATCAAATATTAAAAAGTGTAGTTTATTACCTGTAAAGCTCGCAAACAGCGATGCAATTAACAAATAGCGTTTTGTTTATAGTATCTGTGTAATGTAGAAGAAGAACAGAGATAATGTTTTTGGGGTTAGATTTTTTTTCCTAGCTTCTTTCGTCTGGCGGAAGGCCGCCATTGTGCCACAGTCTGATATTTAATGTAAGTCTGTCTCTTATCAGAATATATGTCCAATTGTTGTTATAAATTGTTGGTTACTGAAGTAGTGAGCACCTCCCATAATGGCCACCATTAATTGCAATTAGTATAACTCTACTTCAGAACTTCGTATTGCGGGGAGCTCTTTGATTCCCTAGCAGCATTTGGTCGGCCATTACGCTGACGATATTTTTTATTACAAATTCAGCCTGTAATATTAAATGCAAATGTGTGAGACTTCTCTGTCTTGATATTTTAATAGTTTCAATGCCAGTAAAGTAAAGACAAATTCCATTCTTTAATGTTTTCGTACTGAATGAATTCAGTATGTTTAAAATTGGCCGCTTAACGGCAGATGAGATTCTCCTGTTTTTGCCTTGCAGATAACGTATAGTAAATACAGAGAAATGTTCCGTTTAATAAGCATAAAAAGTATCTCAGTTTCTTTGTAATGACCAGTAGCCCCTGAGGACCAAATTAATCATTACAGTTTGCGTAAAAGCACGCATATTTTCTCTCCATAATAGCAGCGCTCACGCAACTATCTGTTAGAAGGCGGTGAGTCGCACGCTGTGTAAAAAATGTCATTTCGTGCGTACTTCGGAATAGCCGATGTCTGTACGTACGTTATGGTGGTACTGGGTTATTTCAGTCTCATGTTAGCCCACAATATTTAACAGAGTAAATAATATTGCAGTATTCAGTATTTACTTTTTTATTAATCACTGCATATATAGATCCCAATCCCGAGTACCGTGATAACACTTAACATATCAACAGGTGCAGCGTATAGCCGATTGCAGCGCGATGAATTACCAGCAGTATACGAGGCCTGTTCATTTTCGGAACATTCGTAATTTCGCGCCAGTGGTGTGTTGGATCGAAATGCGGTTGGCATCCCTGCGCACGCCTGTGTTTAATGTGTAACTCGCGGAAGTTTCATTGTTGTATGTCTGTTAGTTATTGTTCAGTGCTGTATTGAGTACAATGTTGCGTCGCACAGTTTGCGAATTTCGAGATGGTAGAGTTAGAGGAGCAACGTGTCTGCATTAAATTTTGCGTGAAACTCAAGAAAACCTGTAGAGACACACACCACATGATACAGGAAGCCTACGGTGGCGAATGCTCAATCCGCACTCGGTGCTACGAGTGGCTGATACGGTTTAAAAATGGCCCAACGGAAAATAAGGATAACTGTCGTTGAGAACGCCCTTCGACGTCTACCGACGACGCTCATATCAGGAACTTCAACGAAATGGTGTGTGCCAATCGAAGACTGACTTCCCGAGAGATTGCAGACGAGTGTGACATTCCAGTTGGATCAGGTCAAGTAATCCTGACACAATATCTTGGGAGGGATCGTGCTGCCACCAAGTTCGTCCCACGGTTCATAAGTCAAAACCAGAAAGACCCTCGCCTCACAATCAGTGAAGAGCTTTTCGATCGCGCAAATGAGAAGGAGACGTTTCTGAAGAGAATTATAACCCGTGATGAAACGTGGTCTACGGTTATGATGTTGAGGTCAAGGCTCAATCTTCACAATGGACCAAAAAAAGTCCGTCATGGCAGGTCAAATGTCAAAGCCATGCTGATATTTTCTTTGACTATGAAAGATTAGTTCATCAAAGAATTCGTGCCACAGTGAGCAACTGTTAATCGATGGTACTATCGAGACATGTTGCGACGCATGCGAGAAAATGTGAGACAGAAACGGGCTGAAATATTCATGGCTCTTGAATCACGATAACGCACTCGCACATTTATCCCTGTTGGTGCGTGACTATTGTACAAAAAAAGAAAATCACCGTGCTGCCTTATCCTCCGTACTCTCCAGACCTGGCTCCGGCGGACTTTTTTTTTATTTCCAAAGTTGAAAACCGCATTGAAAGGACGAAGATTTGTAACGATACACGGGATAAAAGAGAATTTGCAAACGGTGCAACAAGGGGCGCACCAAGACTGCTTCCGGAAGTGGAAACGGCGTTGGGAGCGGTGTATCAATTGTGGAGGACAGTATTTCGAAGGAGACCATGCACAATAAGTAATAGGTGAGGGAGAAAAAATTTGTGGTGAAAGTTTCCGATTTCTTTGAACAAACCTCGTATTCGCAAAAAGACAACTACTGTGGTTTTATGCACGACGGGGCACCACGCCGTTTCCTAAGGATTGTGCAACAAGTACTTCACCTCACCGTTTCGTGGGCGGTGGACTGTTTGAGGGGGGTTCGGTAGTGTGGGCTCCTCGTTCACCGGACCAGAATCCGTGATACTTCCGGCTATGGGGACATTTAAAGGCACTGGTGTTTGCTCAATCCATGGAGAACGAGCACATGTTACAGGAGCGTGACGTCTGACCAGCGCATGTGACGCTATCCGAAGAGAGTCAGTTGTATTTGAAAGAATGCGTGAATCACACTACGAACAAGGGCTGGGGAATATATCAGGATGTATCTCTACATCTATATCATATTCCGCAAGCTACCCAATGGCGTGTGGCGGACGGGTACTTTCGGTACCACTACTTGATCCCTCCAATCCTGTTCCACTCGCGAATAGTGCATCGCGAATGATTGTCGGTAAGCCTCTGTGTTGGTTCTAATCTCCCGAATTTCCTCCTCGTGGTCAATACGCGAGATGTATGTGGGGGGGGGGGGGGGGGGGGAGTAATATGTTGTTCGACTCCTCCTAAAAAGTCGGTTGGGTTGGGTGGGTTGTCTTGGGGGAGGAGACCAGACAGCGAGGTCATCGGTCTCGTCAGATTAGGAAAGGACGGCGAAGGAAGTCGGCAGTGCCCTTACGAAGGAACCATCCCGGCATTTACCTGTAGTGATTTAGGGAAATCACGGAAAACCTAAATCAGGATGGCCGGACACGGGATTGAACCGTCGTCCTCCCGAATGCGAGTCCAGTGTGCTAGCCCCTGAAAAGTGCCGTCCCGAAATTTCAGTAGCAAATCTCTCCGTGATGCACAACGCCTCTCTCGTAACGTCTGCCAGTGGAGCTTGTTTAGCATCTCCGTAACGCTCTCTCGCCAGCTAAACGATCCCGTGACAAAACGCGCCGCTCTTCGTTAGATCTTCTCTGTCTGCTCTATCAGTTCTACCTGATAGGAATCCCAGACAGGTGAACAATACTCAATAATCGGGCGAACAAGCGCCTTATAAGCCACTCTATGTAAACAACCTGCACTGTCTATAATGCGTACTTTTACGTAAGAGACAGTTTGCCCCATATGTAAGCAGATATTGGTTTCCGGAAATATTTATCGCTAAATGAACTATCCTTCCATTTGCCCAGTACTGCCTCCTGCAGGAACATGTGGGGCACTTTTAAACACAGTGTATGTTGATGTAACCACTGTATATATTGCCATTTCCAGACAGTGTTTGAAATTCCTAATGCATACCCACACGTCATTGTCTGAAGAAGACTGCTAATGAGGAAAGAATTCATTTTCACTAAGTTAAGCATTTACTTCTTATTCTATAACGGTGCTAACCGTGCATCTGAACGTCCTCAGCCGACAATCTTCATCACTTCATCAAACATAATATTAATATTGTGTGTATATGAGTGCGTGTGTGTATCAGACACGTACACATGGTATCGTCACATTAATATGACCACCGCTTATGTTCAGCGCCAACGTGCAATGACAACTCACGGAAGGTGGCAGTACTCCCAGTGAAGAGACGACGGTGAATTGCTAGGGACGCGGAAAATAGTACAGTCGTTGTCGTAATGTGGAAACGGAGCGAAATGTCTGACGCCCAAAAGGGCACAAGCATTGCCTTTCGGGCCAAGGGTCGAAGGATTTCCGAAACTTGGCATGTCGCCGTCGTTAAAGTATACCGTGCGTGGTAAAATGGCGCTACCCAAAATCGGCGCTGAGGCAACTATGGTGCACCACGGGCCATGGATGACGAGGGTGAACGACGGCTGTTTACGGGAAATTAGGCGTGCAACTGTTGAACCAAGGTGCTACCAACGGTGTGTCCTCAATGACTATACAGCGAACTATGCTATGTATGGGACTCCGCAGCAGGTGCCTGGTTCATGCGCCCATGCTGACAGCTGTTCATAGGCGATGAACGCTGGAATTTGCATGTCAGTACCGCAATTGATCGCTCACCGAGCGGTGGCAGACGGGCGTTTCAGATGACAGGCAGACAGCCATTTGCGTGAAATACGATGGTTGGAGCTTAAATAGTGGCAACTATTTATTTATAACCGATAAAAAATAGTTACATGTTTGCACCTGTTACTGTCCTTCAAAGTAGTCACCTGCGTTGTGTAGAACCCATGCCAACGATGTGGAAGGCGTAGTATACCGTTAGCAGAGCCTGTTCTGTGCAAATGGAGGGGTCTACTGCCTGACGAATCTCTGGAACAGTTCTGAAGCGAATCCCACGAAGTGGTTCCTTCATCTTCGGAATCAAATCAAAGTCACAAGGACTTAAGACCGGGGAGTTTGGTGGATGGTACAGTACTTTCCATCGACCGAATAGAGCAGCCACAGCTTGCGCTGTATGCTCTCGCGCACTGTCATGCAAAATGATGGGTGGGTTGCGCAGAAAGTCTTTCCGCTTCTTTCGCAAAGCTGGTCGCAGGTGATGCTCCAAAAACGAACAGTAATACTGTGCATTGACCGTCTGCCGTGGAGGAACGTAATGCGTTAGGATAACACCATCACAGTCGCACACGAAAATCACCATAACCTTCACCATGCTGACGCACTTTCGACTTTCGCGGCGACTCATAATGGCGCCATTCGTTGAATTGGCGTTTCTGTTTTGGCTCGTACGATGTGGCCCATGTCTCATCCAGTGTTGCGATACGGCGTAAGAAAGCCTCTCCTTCTCACTCATAACGCTCCAAGTGCGTCTGAGCAGCGTCTTAACGCATCCATTTCTGCATTTCTGTCAAGTCATGCGGAACCCATCGTGATGCAATTTTTCGCATGCCCAGGCGTTCCTTCAAGATGCGAAGCACAGTCGTATGAGCTAATCCGATTTCGTGGGCGAGCTCACGAAACGTCGATCACTGTCCACTGACGCGGCAACAGCATGCACTTCTTCTTCAGAGATGCCAGGACGACCTGACCGATGCATGTCTCCCACAGTTTGCCGACCTTCGTAGAAGGGTTTTACCCAACGTGCCACTGCTCTGTACGGCAATGCCGATTCCCCGCACTCCTCTTGAAGACCTTGATGACACTGTAGTGCTGACACTGTCGTGCCTCTGGCACATTCGATCTTGATCCGACTCTGTTGTTCCTGTTTCGAAAACATAGTGACACCGTTACGTTAGACCGCTCGCTCACAAGTGACTGTTTCCCACGCCGGTGACGTGGGACGGGCGAGCCCATTTGCTCGGAGGTAAGGCAGGTATGTCAACAAGGTGTGCTATCAGCAACAATAGTTGATTCCATTGCGTTGTGTCTCCACAGCAGTGTTGCCACTATTTAAGTTCCACCCTACGTATCTGAAAGCAAATACCCAGCAGCAGTCGTCGGAAGGGTCCAGGCCGGAGGAACGCTTTCGTGGCATTCCCTGGCTGATCTTGTTATTCTGGAAGGCACAGTGAGTCAACACAAGTATACATCCATCTGTGGGGAGCATTTCCATCCTATAAGCAGTTTGTTTCTCCTCGGCACGATGGCATCTACTAGCAGGACAAAGCAATGCTTCACACAGCTCGCAGTGTACGTGCGTGGTTCGAAGAGCAGCATAATGAGTTTGCCATACTCCCCTGGCCACCAGACCCCGAATTTAACCCCAATCGTGAATTTTCGGGACCACCTCGATCGGGCTGTTTGCGCCATGGACACTCAACCAATAAAATCTAGCGCAGCTGAACACTGCACTGGAGTCGGCATGGCTTCGCATCCCTGTCGGTACCTTCCAGAACCTTACAGATACTCTTCCTGCACGTTTAGCAGCGATCCGCGCTGCAAAAGGTGGTTATTTTTACTAGGTTATTTACTTTTATTTATTTATTTACACGTCAAGTTCCTTAGGACCAAATTGAGGAGCAAATCTCCAAGCTCATGGAACGTGTCAGTACACGAAGTTACAACATAAAAGTAATAACAGTTAAAAATAAAATGTTCACGAACCCAAAAAAAGTCAGTCGGTAAGTTTAAGTAAACGCAATCAACAATACAACAAGAATCAGCTTAATTTTTCAAGGAAAGCCTCGACAGAATAGAAGGAGTGACCCATCAGGAAACTCTTCAGTTTCGATTTGAAAGTGCGTGGATTACTGCTAAGATTTCTGAATTCGAGTGGCAGCTTATTTAAAATGGAGGCAGCAGTATACTGCACACCTTTCTGCACAGGAGTAAAGGAAGTTCGATCCAAATGCAGCTTTGATTTCTGCCGAGTATTCACTGAGTGAAACGTGCTCATTCTTGGGAATAAGCTAGTATTGTTAACAAGAAATGACAGTGAGGAATACATATATTGAAAGGCCCATGTCAAAATACGCAGACTCGTGAACAGGGGTCGACAAGAGGTTCGTGAACTTACACCACTTATTGCCGGAACCGCCCGTTTCTGAGCCAAAAATATCCTTTCAGAATGGGAAGAGTTACCCCAAAATATAATACCATACGACAATAGCGAATGAAAATAAGCAAAGTAGACGAATGTTCGTGTCGAACGATCACTTACTTCAGATACCATTCGAACAGGAAAAATTGCAGCATTAAGTCTTTGTACAAGATCCTGAACGTGGGCTTCGCACAACAGTTTACTATCTGAACACCTAGAAATTTGAACTGTTCAGTTTCACTAATCATATGCCCATACTGTGAAATTAAAACGTCAGGTTTTGTTGAATTGTGTGTTAGAAACTTTAAAAACTGAGTCTTACTGTGATTTAGAGTTAGTTTATTATCTACAAGTCATGAACTTAGGTCATGAACTGCCCAATTTGAAACCGAGCCAATTTCGCACACATCCTTTACTACCAAACTAGTGTCATCAGCGTACAGAAATATTTTAGCGCTACCCGTAACACTAGACGGCATATAATTTTGTTAATAAGGAACAGGATTACATTACATTAATGCGATTGGACGGTGTAATTATCATCACTTCAGCAAGTGTGAGTGTGTGTGTGTGTGTGTGTGTGTGTGTGTGTGTGTGTGTGTGTGTGCGCGCGCGCGCGCGCGTTCGCGCTTCAGTAAGTCTAATGGTGCAAGTCTATTTTGTAGGAGTAATGTAGGTAGTCAACCAAGCATTTGAGGAAGGCCATGTACTGCTAAAATACCCGGTGTTCATTTTACCGTAAATGCACGTAGAAGAAGAAACGAAGATAGACAAGTCATTCAAAAATGGTTCAAATGGATCTGAGCACTATGGGACTTAACATCTGAGGTCATCACTCTCCTAGAACTTAGAACTACGTAAGCCTAACTAACCTAAAGACATCACACACATTCATGCCCGAGGCAGGATTCGAACCTGCGACCGTAGCAGTCACGCGGTTCCGGACTGAAACGCCTAGGACCGCTCGGCCACCGTGGCCGGCTAGGCAAGTCATTGATAAACGCTATGGTTCGCACGAATTGATAGCTGTATACATTATGTTCCCCAGTTTTACTTTAACAACATTGTTACAACTGCTAAGCCATAACAGATGTACTTAAGAACTGAGACTTCTCTCTCATTTGGAACTGGGAATTGGTTTCCAATAAAGGTTTAACGTGCTATCAAAGAATGAAACGTATTATAAATAAAAAGCACTATATAGTTCATATTCTACAGTAACTTTAAAGTCTGAGGATGGCCCTACGAACGGAAAATTGTCAAAGAGAAAAAATTAATACTGTGGAAAATACACTATATTGTGCTTTTCATTTATGATTATGAAGTTGTTCTACCAAAACGTGACGGAGCAATGAGTTAAAATTGAATATATATTGTCACAGTACCTGCAAATTAGTGTGTTCTACACACCGTAATAATATTCAACTTGCGCTCTTTCGTCCATGCAGCTTATCTCAACGGAAGTCAGCAAAGTGCAGAAGTGCATCAAATTAAGTAATCCATTGTACAATTCCCTCGCAGTACCATTATGTTCTAACTTTACTACGGGTGATAAAGTTTTATTTTATTCGTCTTCTTGTCAGTTATTCAAGACCAAAAATTTGCTGTACGTGTCTCTTTCGGAAAGAGAAACTCGCCGTCAACGTCTGATATTGAAATTCTGTGTATTGGATGCTTCGCACATTGTATGTATTTGATAAAGGACATCTTGTTATACTCCACGACTTGCATTTCAAAATTATTTATTTGCCAGATTGATGTTCGTGCATATAACTCATCATCTGTGGTATCTAATATAGAAGATAAACAACAAATTTATGGATGTCTGTGTCAGAAACAAGAGAACACTTCGTATGAACTAAAGCAGAAACTTAATTCAGTGCTCATCTACTTGAAATGATGTACCTGTCAGGTTTGTTTACGTTTCTCGTTTAATCTCCATATTACCTAGCGCTGACGATGAGCTGCATTTCAGAGTCCACTACAAAAATCTCACGCTCAGTTAGTTATGGCAAGTGGTTTTGGTTTCTACGCATGAGTTCCACAACGTGACACTCGAAGCGGTTTTCCTGGCCTTTGATCTTATCCATTGTTAGTTTTAAGCCTTCTCTTTGTATCTCGCGATTTCCTCCTTATTTCATTTCGCTTACAGCTCCACCTGTCCATTAACGACTTCTTGTACAAGCGTAAGACTGCTCAGCCATGCAGGTCAGCAAGAAACAGAGGGCAGTCCATCAAATGTCAAGCAGTTACCTTCGGATTCAGTACCCATGTGTTATTCATTTCATTGTTTACAATGGACTTCTGTCTTTGTAAAAAAACATTGTGATACTGGAACATTCTCCATCGCCCCCACGTAGCGTAAGGAACCTTGGAAAAGGAAGAATGAATGAAGGAAGATTAGAGTTTAACGTCTTTTCGACGACAAGGTCAATAGGGAAGGACGGTAAGCAGAGATATGGAAACGGAAACTGGCCATGACCTTTCACAGTAACTGGGACTTACGGCACCGCTACCTAATGGTTTTGTAGGGTGGTCC